>NC_057722.1:72185900-72200511 GCF_004010195.1 Chiloscyllium plagiosum | reverse complement strand
CTTTGCTGTCCACTACACCTCCAATTTTGGTGTCATCTGCAAACTTACCAACTGTACCTCTTATGCTCACATCCAAATCATTATATAAATGACGAAAAGTAGTGGACCCAGCACCGATCCTTGTGGCACTCCACTGGTCACAGGCCTCCAGCCTGAAAAACAACCCTCCACCACCACCCTCTGCCTTCTACCTTTGAGCCAGTTCTGTATCCAAATGGTTAGTTCTTCCTGTATTCCGTGAGATCTAACCTCGCTAATCAGTCTCCCATAGGGAACCTTGTCGAACACCTTACTGAAGTGCATATAGATCACATCAACCGCTCTGCCCTCATCAATCCTCTTTGTTACTTTTTCAAAAAAAACTCAATCAAGTTTGTGAGACATGATTTCCCACGCACAAAGCCATGTTGACTGTTCCTAATCAGTCCTTGCCTTTCCAAATACGTGTATATCTGTCCCTCAAGATTCCCTCTAACAACTTACCTACCACCGACGTCAGGCTCACTGGTCTATATTTCCCTGGCTTGTCCTTACCACCCTTCTTGAACAGTGGCACCACGTTAGCCAACCTCGAGTCTTCTGGCACCTCACCTGTGACTATCAATGATGCAAATATCTCAGCTTCCCAAAGAGTTCTAGGTTACACCTGATCAGACCCTGGGGATTTATCCACCTTTATGCGTTTCAAGACATCCAGCACTTCCTCCTCTAGAAAATGGACATTTTTCAAGATGTCACCATCTTGAGATGGTTCAGTTGAGAAATCTGGAATTAAAAGCTAATTTAACGGTGACCATCAAATCACTGTCAATTGTTGTAAAGGGCCATATTGTTCACGAAAGTCCTTTAAAAAAATGAAATCTATGCCTTTTGTCACTCCAGACCCACAGCAATGTGTAAACTCTTAACTGTCCCCTCAAACAGCCTCACAGCTCAATCTTTTAAAGGGATAATGGGGATGGACAACAAAAGTTGACCTTGCCTGTGGTGCCTTCATTCCATGAACAAATAAAGATAAAAATCACTTTGTCTCAATTCCACTCGAAAGTTCTGGTTTTAGACTTCCACAATGAGCCAAGAGAACGCAAGCAAACTTGACAAACAAGCACATTATCCTTCTATAGCATGTGCTACATCTATCTTTTCTTAATACTAATTCCTGATGAAGGGCTCTTGCCTGAAACGTCGATTTTCCTGCTCCTTGGCTGCTGCCTGACCTGCTGTGCTTTTCCAGTACCAAACTCTTGACGCTGATCTCCAGCATCTGCAGTCCTCACTTTCTCTTCTTAATATTAACTCTGAAATGAGTAGACTTACTCGGGGTATGCTTGTCATAAGGAGAAAATGAGGACTGCAGATGCTGGAGATCAGAGTCAAAAAGTGTGGTGCTGGAAAAGCACAGCAAGCCATTCAGCATCCGTGGAGCAGGAAAATCGACGTTTCAAGCATAAGCTCGTCATCAGGAAAGCTCTTTCTGATGACGAGCTAATGCCTGAAACATCGACTCTCCTGCTCCTCGGATGCTGCCTGACTGGCTGTGCTTTTCCAGCACCACTCTTCTTGACTCTGTGTGCATGTCATAACCAAATTAAATAAATCAATACCAAAATGATTGAGTTCTTACTGCTTGTTTGCAAGATGGAAATGTGATTGATATATTTTATTTCACAACTAAATACAGCCATCTTTCCACCTCCTATTACATACTAGGATTGCCAACTCTTGTGACATTGTAACTTTAAGTGCAGACAGACCTTATGTTGGGTTACATTTAGAAAATAAATAATTAACCGTTTTTTAGACAGGCAGTGAGCATACAATGAACAGTCACTTAATCAACACTAAATATTGGGCTATTAGTTGATGAAGTATCCAAATTTTGCTCATTATTTTTCTTCATAGCTTCCACTGATATGTCTCAGCCTAAAGGAAACCTTCCAATTAAACCTGTTGGACTATAACCTGGTGTTGTGTGATTTTTAACTTTGTACACCCCAGTCCAACACTGGCATCTCCAAATCAAAGGAACCATTGGTTGTTCGTAGTTTTTCTTCCTCTCTGTAGGCAGGAACCTCTATTGTACCCAAGGAGTTTGTCTTTTGCCATAGAAGATCATAAGACTTAGGAGGAGAATTTGGCCATTCGGTCCATTGGGTCTACATTGCATTCAAACATGGCCGATTTACTTCTCAATTCCATTCTCCTACCTACTCCCCATATCTGTTGATCCCCTAACCAAGCAAGAATCTATGTATTTCTAACTTAAACACATTCAATGACTTGATCTCCACAGCCCTCTGCAGCAATGAGTTCCACAGATTCACTACTATCTTGTTGTAGAAATGTCTCCTCTTCTCAGTTCTCAAGGGTCATCCCTTCACTTTGAGCCTGCGCCCTCAGGTACTAGTCTCTCTTTTCAGTGGAAACATCTTCTCCACATTCAATTTGTCCAGGCCTCTCAGTATTCTGTAAGTTTCAAACAGATCTCCTTTCATCCTTCTAAACTCTATAGAGTACACACCCAGAGTCCTCAACCACTCCTCATATGACAAGCCCTTAATCCCTGGGATCATTGTTTTTAATCTTAGCTGGGCTCCCTCTAAGGCCAGCACATCTTTCTTTAATACAGTGCCCAATGTAGCTCACAATATTCCAAATGCAGTCTGACATGTGGCTCAGAGTGGCTTTCCTGCTCTTGCATTCTAATATCCTCATCAAGAAACACATTCAAAAACATGGGACTGTTTATTTATCTATCTCACTGGCACATCACCAAGTTTAACACAGTACAGCTAAAATACTGCAGATACTGGAAATCTGAACCAAACACAGAGAATGCTGAGCAGATCTTGCAGCATCTGTGGAGAGAGAAAAATAGACTTAACATTTTGAGTCCAATGTGACTCTTCTTCAGGTTTGAGTAAATCAATCCATTTTGGCATTTGTCAGGTCCTTGAGATCTCACCAAATTCTGTGATTTTCCCCAAAAGCTACTTGTGTCCATGACATGACATCACGAGGAAGGAGAAGATCCATTTCGCATTTGTTCAGTGGGTCATGAGTGAAACTATCTCAGCTTTATCTCGCCACCTGACACCAAGCTAAACCTGGTTTCTGACCATTTTCAGGGCCTTGAGATTGTGGACTACCGCATTGAGTAGCAAGGCCTGAAGCAGAGCAATGGAGACAGGTGTCTCATTGAGGATGTAGGAGTAAGAGGTGATGTAATGCAGTTTGTCAATCCAGACATTTGGAAACTTTATGTACATACTGGGAATGTAGCCACACGTTGGAAGGTTCTGGAAGAACAAACGTGATTTCAGCTGGCTTTACCATGTCAAATCTTATGAGGATGTCTCATGTATTTTTGGTGCTTGCTGTTAGTATATTGGTTTCTATGAGCCTTAATAATCCTCCAAGTGTTTGACTATCTGCTTCAGACTGGCATACAGACAGAATTGCTTCCTTTAACTAAATCTTATTGCACAACGATGATCGAGACAGCATCAGGTTCGGTACTGGCAAAGTGGTGCTGCAAGGAGTCTGTGACATTCCATGGCTGATAGGGGAGAAACCAAAGTATCAGAGGGGAAGACTTTGCCATGTTTCCAATTCAGTGAAGCAATAAAGTCCCAACTTGTTTAAGGCAGGCCGAATTGGAGGCGCCTCTTGTCTGCCCTATTGCAGTGTTCAGATTAGCCCAAGGAAGAATATATTACCCTTTGGGAGGATAAGATTCACCAGATTAATTGCTGATTGACAGAACAGTACTTTGAGGACAGATTAAGAAGTGCGCTGTGATGACAATTTGGCTTTAAGAGGTGCATTTTGTCCCGGTTTTTTTCTGAAGAGGTTGAGACAGAGATATAGACCGGTCTGTTCTAAGCCAATAAAGTAAACAGCTTATAAGGCCTTGGGGTTTTTTAAGTAGGAACAATAGATGTGGCCTGAATGGGTGGGGTCAAGCTCCCATAGATCCAGAAGCTAGATATGGAAGCTCGTATTTCTCTCTCTGTTACCACTAAAAGTTGGGGTTCTGTTCCTCCAGCTGAAATTGCATGTGAGACAATCTATTTTACCTTTGCCAAGGGTCTGTTTAATGGGATGAAATTGTGTTGGAACAGTTACTGTTTAGTAGTTAAATAATCTATTATTCTGTTAAATTTGCCAATAGAGATGAGTTATTCCAATTCTTCTTTCTTTTGTTTGTAATTTAATTGGAGTGTAAGAATGAAGTGTGTTTTGCTTTAAGCCTGGTAGCTTGACCAATTAAATTGTATCCAGAACACAACACCTTACACTTGGCTTTAAAAATAAGGCAAAGTTGAGGTCTCGGCCATTTTCTTAAAATATTTTGAGGGGCTTTGGTCTGGCCCATAACTGTGTGACTATATTCTTTCAAAAACGAGTATAGGCCTCATTGAAAAGCATATACCTTCTTGGATTCTTGGTGGGGCAATGCAGACAAGACTGTTGTCTCTGGATGGAGGATCTAGAACTCCAGCACATGTATCCAGGGTAAGGAGTCAACCATTCAGAAATGCTGTGAAGAAACATTTTTCCCATGTAAAATCACAAATATTTAAATTGTTTACCCCAGAGGCAGGCAGATATCTATCAGTTGAGAACTGTCAAGACTAGGATTGACATATTATTGGATGTGTAGGGAAGCTGGGATGTGGAGATTGGGAGGGGAGGAGGGGGGACTGTGTGGGAAGAAAATGGAATTAAGGCAAAAGTTGAGTCATAGTTTTAAGGGCTTCAGGGCCTGAATGGTCTAATTTCTCATTCTGTGTCCTGGATTTGTACAGTAGAGAGGAGATGAGGGATTGGGTCAGGTGGTAAAAACCCAGAGACAAAAGAGTCAGTTAAAGGGAAAAAACAGTGTCCAATTGCAGATGGCTGATTAAGAATTGGCCCATGCCCAGGTCTGACATACTTATAGCATCACAGGGCAACGTGAAACTCGAGTTCAATCTCTGATGGAGAGCTCATTGCTTGGGCTGGGTTTGACAGGTGGGCGTTGGTGCATAGTGGTGAAAATTAAACATTGTGTGCTGCTGCAGAATCTAAAGGTCTGCAGTCACCGAAACAATGCCACTGTCAGAAATTCATGTCAGCAGCACTTGGTGGACGAGAGGGTTGAAAGAATTTGCAGTTTAGCATCTGAGCAATGAATGTGCTTCACTGCAAAGCACAAAATAAACAATCTGCATTTACATAGCACTCTTTGTAATGTCCCTTAGTGCTTTACCACTGACAAAGCACTTATAGTCACTGTTTGAAATGTCAGAAATACAGTATTTGAATTGCCAAGATCGGATAATCATTAATGTGATAATTGACCACAATATCTGTTCCTTTGCAATCTTGGTGAAATAGTTAATGCTGTCCACAGTGCCAAATAGAACACACCCATTCTTTTTTGAATAGGAAGGAGATTGTGAAACTTGAACAAGTTCAGAAAAAATTTACAAGGATGCTGCCACGGTTGGAGGGGTTGAGCTATAGGGAGAGGCTGAATAGGCTGGGGCTATTTTCCCTGGAGCATCGGAGGCTGAGGGGTGACCTTATAGAGGTTTATAAAATCATGAGGGGCATGGATAGGGTGAATAGTCAAGGTCTCTATCCCAGGGTAAGGGGGTTCAAAACTAGACGGCATAGGTTTAAGGTGAGAGGGGAAAGATATAAAAGGAACCCTAAGGGGTAACTTTTTCACTCAAAGGGCAGTGCGTGTAAGGAAAGAGCTGCCAGACGAAGCAGTGGAGGCTAGTATAATTACAACATTTAAAAGGCATCTGGATGGGTACGTGAACAGGAAGGGTTTAGAGGGATATGGGCCAAATGTTGGCAAATGGGACTAGATTAGTTTAGGATATCTGGTCAGCATGGACAAGTTGGACCAAAGGGTCTGTTTCCGTACTGCACATCTCTATAACTTTAAAGTTTTGATGTAGATCTGAGAGAACTTTGATCCAATGTGTCATCTGAAGGGCAGCGCCTCCAATGGTACAACAACCTAGTGGACCCAGAATGGCATAGGGCACCTGGTTGATGCATTCAATAACCCTCCAGTGAAATGTGAACCTACAGCTTTATAAGACACAGAAAAGAGAATTCCATCCACTGAGACAAGGCTGCCACAGCCTAACCCTTTCCTCTAATGCCTTTGTTACTTCTTTCCTTCTCAGGCACATATAAAATAAGAGATTCAATTGCCTCCAACCCAATGAAGAGCAGATGGCAATATAAACAAGGAATGCAAAACAAAGCTTCATATGCAAATTCTGTCATGACTCACTTCGCAAACTCAGGTTGCGTTTTGTGATTGTCTCTGATGCTGCTGCATGCTCCACTGTTCATTGAAAATTCCGACATAACAACATAATCTATGACAAATTTGTCACCCTGTCATCTATTCTGTAGCCAATAACTATCTGAACTCCAGCCATTTGCTCTTGAAAGCTCTTGCAGAGACAGCAGGCTTTAGAAAGGAGAACCGGCTCTATGGAGACGGGCACATAATTGCACTGTTGGTTTCATGGTTGTTAATGTTTTATCTATTTCATGATGTTTCGCAAGCATTGTTGGTTTGAGTCCAACACTGTGTCCTTTTATGCAGATTCCACAGATGAGATTGAGAGCTTTGATTTAAATGTTAGTAGAATAGAGTGACAAATGTTTATAATAAAAGAGAGACTTGCATTTATGTGGCACCTTTTATGAACACAGAGCAACTGGATGTACTTTACAGCTACTAAAGTGTATTACTGCTGCAAAAGTAGGAAACACACCAGTCCCAGTTTAATATTTCACCAACGTCTGTTCCAACAGAGCAACAGGGTCACAGCAAGGCATTGCGTCAGAATGCCAGCTTTGATCTGTATGCTCAAGTCTTGGGGTAAGAACTGAATCATAGCCATATGTTTCCAAGGCAAGAAAGTTGTTAAGTAACAGCTCAACCTTTTACCACTGTTGCCATTATTTTGCATTGGGAAACATGGGTAAAGAATCAAAGATGCTTAGGGTTATCAAAAAAAGGATTGAAATTAAAAATATATTCTGGCAATAATCAGTGATGTATTATTGCACAGATCTCAGTAAAGAACTATACCATTAAGATAGCTAAATGGTATCACAATATGTGATGCTGTAGTCTAAGAGATCTCCATCTTACTTTCCGTTAGTAGTGAAGTGGAAATCTCCTTAGTTGGTTCTCTTATTCAACAAGGGACAGCTGGTGCTTTGGTTAATTTGAGTGTCACCATGCCTCAGGTGATGCTCATTTGTTGACTGTTGCTGGTACAGGAATTGAACCCACATTGTTGGCATCACTCACCAGTCATCCAAGTCTGCTAGTCAGTCAGTTAATCAGCCAGTCAATTATGTACATGATGCAACAGTCCAGGTAAGCATATAACTCAGACTGGAGGAGAAAGTGAGGTCTGCAGATGCTGGAGATCAGAGATGGAAATGTGTTGCTGGAAAAGCGCAGCAGGTCAGGCAGCATCTAGGGAACAGGAGAATCGACGTTTCGGGCATTAGCCCTTCTTCAGGAATATAACTCAGACTGTATACTTCAGCCTCAGTTGTCAATGAGTGCACAGGATCAATCTTTAATAAACTGATCGAATACAAACCTGACTTTCTGCAGCATATGTTATGTAGGCTAAGATAAAAATAAAACACACACAAGCGTCACATCATTGTGCCAGAATTGGCAGCAAGTGGATGTTAGAATAAGTACACCAAACACATCTTGGAAGCAGGTAATAGCAAGTTGGCAGTGAAGGCTGGTAAGATGATTTCAAATCATGAAAAAACTATTTTCCTAACAGTACCCCATCACATGCTCAAATTCAGAGCCAAAATTCCAATTCCAATCAAGACTGAAGGCTACAATTGTACTGCAGGGAATAACAGTTTGCGAAAAGACACACTCTCTCTCCTTGGAAGAGAGGGTGTTCACCCTGATTCGACCTGAAAGCAAGAGTCACTGAAAGATCATGTCACAATATTAAAGTGCTCCTAAAGCAAAATATGATCAAAAGCACCAAATGAATCATGAGATAAAGCGCTGTACTATATCAAAAAGCCTAACCTGTGTCTAACCATGGGTTAAGTACGTCATCTAACTTCTCGAGACTAGTAGAAAACTTTCAGATGGCTTATGTGAAATAATCAGGTATTTTTGGTGTGAACACTACCGACTCACTCAAGCTTGCTACTTTTAAAGCAGTTGCAATAAGGTAAAAAGAAGAATATAAAGAAGTTTCAGAACCAAAATCTAAGGGAACAATAAGGTGAGAGGAGAAACAAAAAGGAAGAAGGAAGCTAACAAGAACAAAAAAGAAACAAAGCTTTACACTGCAAGACCAATGAAATCTCTTCAGGCAATTCAAAAGACGATGAAAAAGCATAGCAAACTTGGAAGGCAAACATCCAGACATGGACTGGCATTTCAGTGATATTCTATCGGAGTGCCAATTATTCAAAACAAGGCATCTTCATGTCATAGATTCACACATGACTGATAAAAAGAGTTAAATTTTTTTACTGCATTGGGAATGAGTAGTCAAAGAGAATTAGGTCCAGCAGTATTTCAAGTCATGATCCAGACTAGATTAGCTAAATACTGAAAGATTAACTTTATGTCAGAGCTAACTTCTGGATTCACAGGTTTGAGTTCATGTCATTCTGCTAACACCCAGTAGAAATATCGAGCAGTTTGTAGGCAGATGTTGACGCAAAGGTATAAAAATCTAATTTCTCTGAAACTAGCTCAGCTGCTGGATCTGGCCATTTCCTCTCTACCTATCAAACCCTTTTGATAGGAATTCTGAACCAAAACATTGCACTATGGACACACTTTGAATAGAATGCAAATTCAAAGCAATCACAGGAGGCTTCCAGCATCTGCAGGTATTCTATTCTGGAACTATTATTGCAGCTATCAACAAGTAAATAGTCCAAATCTTGTACAAGATGCAGATTGTTTCATTCACAAAATCAGTGTATAATATTTTGTGCCATATCCTCTTGTGTCTAACCATGGGTTAAGTACGTCATCTAACTTCTCGAGACTAGTAGAAAACTTTCAGATGGCTTATGTGAAATAATCAGGTATTTTTGGTGTGAACACTACCGACTCACTCAAGCTTGCTACTTTTAAAGCAGTTGCAATAAGGTAAAAAGAAGAATATAAAGAAGTTTCAGAACCAAAATCTAAGGGAACAATAAGGTGAGAGGAGAAACAAAAAGGAAGAAGGAAGCTAACAAGAACAAAAAAGAAACAAAGCTTTACACTGCAAGACCAATGAAATCTCTTCAGGCAATTCAAAAGACGATGAAAAAGCATAGCAAACTTGGAAGGCAAACATCCAGACATGGACTGGCATTTCAGTGATATTCTATCGGAGTGCCAATTATTCAAAACAAGGCATCTTCATGTCATAGATTCACACATGACTGATAAAAAGAGTTAAATTTTTTTACTGCATTGGGAATGAGTAGTCAAAGAGAATTAGGTCCAGCAGTATTTCAAGTCATGATCCAGACTAGATTAGCTAAATACTGAAAGATTAACTTTATGTCAGAGCTAACTTCTGGATTCACAGGTTTGAGTTCATGTCATTCTGCTAACACCCAGTAGAAATATCGAGCAGTTTGTAGGCAGATGTTGACGCAAAGGTATAAAAATCTAATTTCTCTGAAACTAGCTCAGCTGCTGGATCTGGCCATTTCCTCTCTACCTATCAAACCCTTTTGATAGGAATTCTGAACCAAAACATTGCACTATGGACACACTTTGAATAGAATGCAAATTCAAAGCAATCACAGGAGGCTTCCAGCATCTGCAGGTATTCTATTCTGGAACTATTATTGCAGCTATCAACAAGTAAATAGTCCAAATCTTGTACAAGATGCAGATTGTTTCATTCACAAAATCAGTGTATAATATTTTGTGCCATATGCAAGCTATGTCCCACAAGAGGATATGGGCTAAAATGAACAAGAAGTCTAAATCTTCAGAGAAAAACAAAGTCAAACACAATTCTCCACCATGGGAAGAAAAAGCAATCAAGGAACAATGTGTTCCAAAGTTCTCTCCATGGCATGCATTTCAATGAAGTCCCAGAGGGAAATGCAATACTGTAGTTTTCAGACCCCAACCAGACACAACGCGTAGTGAAGTTGACATACCACAAAAGTGCTGAATCCTTGACCTCCATCCAAATGATAAATCCTAAAAGGAATGGAGAATATGAACCATTTGCCAAGTTTAACACTGATGCGTGTGCAAATATATTCTTTAATGCAACTTACACAAAATGTACTCAAGTAACTGTCACAACATCCTGCAGTTCACACTTGATAAACTGAACTTACAATGGATCTGACATCCCATTTATTGGGATAATCCATCTTTAATATCAACACAACTCCTCATGTTGGATACCTGAAATCTTTGAGGAGAAAGTGAGGGCTGCAGATGCTGGAGATCAGAGCTGAAAATGTGTTGCTGGAAAAGCGCAGCAGGTCAGGCAGCATCCAGGGAACAGGAGAATCGACGTTTCTGGCATAAGCCCTTCTTTAGGCTTATGCCTGAAACGTCGATTCTCCTATTCCTTGGATGCTGCCTGACCTGCTGCGCTTTTCCAGCAGCACATTTTCAGCTTGTACCTGAAGTCTTTCACAATGTTGATACAGCAGGACTTTCTATTATAAGTCTATTGGCATGCACAAATCCATGTATCATCATGATCCACAAGGTAATAGGTACATAAATTCCAACACCAAAAATCCCTGAATGCACCATCAAGTCTATCCTGATGAACCTCAACCTCGACCAATTTGATTCTATTGGTAAATTTAAAAGCAATGTGGTGTATTACTTCTGAAAGGCATTGCCTAGTAAAGCAACAACCTTTCGTGTGAATGTAGTATTCACATGCAGATAAGGTCAGTTGGATTCCATTATAGAAAACAACATCATTTACAATGTTGACCATCACACTAACTGTCATGGCTTCAATACTTGTTATTTGAAGAAAGGTGGTGCTCTATGTGCATGCTTACATCCAAAACACTGCACTAAAAAGACATCCAGACAGGATTCCTATCCTGAAAAATGTTAATCCTAATTTTTGTGGGTGCAAAGCATTCTTTTCAAACTTAATGCTCAGAATGGATATTGCTCCATACACCATTCCCAGAGTCACAGAAACGGACAATATTTGAAATATCATATCAGTGCATATTGTTGTTAAAATAAACTTCCAGGAATCTGACTCAATAAGAATCTGACTCTCTGTGATATATGTTACTTGGACTCAAAGGTAACAAAAAGAGCACGAGAAGCACATGAGGAGAGAAACAATGTTAATGTTTCTGGATACATCAGCATTGAAGAGCAGTGGTTGAGTGTCAGTATCTTTGTGTTTTTCAAATCTAAAGAATGTAGAGAAAAGAAGTAAAGAATGACCTTTTTTTGGTGGAGGTAGGGGGAGGTGTTTGGAGGTAGATTCACAGAGTTACAGAATCATACACCATGGAAACGGACCCTTCAGCCAAACCTGTCCATGCCAACCAAGTTTCCTAAACTGAACTAGTCCCATTTGCCTGCGCTTGGCCCATGTACCTCTAAACCCTTCCTATCCATGTACCTCTCCAAATGTCTTTTAAATGTTGCAATTGCACTTGCCTCTATCACTTCCTCTGACATCTTATTCCATATGCTCACCACCCTCTATGTGAAAATACTGTCCCTCAGGTCCCTTATAAATGTTTCACCTCTCACCTTAAACCAATGCCCTCCAGTTTTGAACTTCCCTACCCTGGGGAAAAGACCTTTGTTATTCACCTCATCTTTCCCTCTCATGATTTTATAAACGTCTCTAAGGGTTTCTCGCCTCAGCCTCAGATGCTCCAGGGAAAAAAGTTCCAGCCTATCCAACCTCCCCTTAGAACTCAAGCCCTCCAGTCTCAGTAACATCACTGCAATTCTTTTTTGTACCCTTTCTAGTTTAATAACATCTGTCCTATAGCAGGGTGACCAGAATTATATGCAATACTCTGAATATGGCTTTACCAATGTCTTGTACATCCTTAACATCACGTCCCAACTCCTGTACTTAATACTCTGACTGATAAAGGAAGGCATGCCAAATGCCTTCTTCACCACCCTGTATACCTGTGGCACAACTTTCAAGGAGAAATGTACCTGCACCCCTAGATCTCTCTATTCAACAACTCTCCCCAAGGCCCTACCATTAACTGTGTACGTCTTGCCCTGGCTTATCTTTCTAAAATGCAATGCCTCGCATTTATCTAAATTAAACTCCATCTGCCATTCCTCAGTCCACAGGCCCAGTGATCAAGATCCTATTGTATCCTCAGATAACCTTCTTCACTGTCCACCATGTCTCTAATTTTGGTGTCATCCATAACCTCACTAACTATACCTCCTATATTCTCATCCAAATCATTTACATAAATGGTGAACAACAGGGCACCAAAGCACCAATCCTTGCGGCACACTGCTGGTCATAAGGTTTCAATCTGAACAACGACCCTCTCCCACCACTCTCTGTCTCCTACCTTCAGCTGACTAGCTCTCCCTAGATCCAATGTGATCTAACCTTACTACCATGTGGTACCTTGTCAAAGGTGTTGCTCAAGTCTGCGCAGACAATGTCTACCACTCTGTCTTCATCTATCTTCTTGGTCACTTCTTCAAAAAACTAAATCAAGCTTGTGAGACACAATTTCCCAGCCAGAAAGCCATCCGAACTATCCCTAATCAGTACTTGCCTTTACAAATGCATATAGATCCTGTCTCTCAGAATCCCCTCTAATATCTTATGCAGCACTGATGTCAGGCTCACTGTTGTGTAGTTCCCTGACTTTTTCTTGCATTATTTCTTAAATATGGCACAACATTCATGGCTTGTTGCATGTAATGATAATTGCAATACCAACAAAATATTGACAAAAAGTGTTGTGATGGAAGTAGAGAGGAGATAATCTGCCATGGAGTGCAAAGGACTTTTAGAAATCTTCCATGGGCATATTGAAGACAGATGAGCCTTCATGCTATAGAGCATTAACAGTTGCTGAAATCAAAAAGTTGCATTTACACAATGTTTTTCTTACCCTCAGGACACTTCAAAGAGCTTTGCAATCAATAGATTACATTTCAAATGGTATTGTTAAGGAGGCACATGTGATAGCTGATTTGCAATTTATGGAATTTTACAAACATTGAAAGGATGAAGCTAATTTTGGTTACCAAGATTGACAAAAATGCAGGCAATAATTTAACATGGGCAATTTTCCAAACCTGATTCAAGGAAAAAGTGAATACTAATACTGCCAACTATAATCCTACAATCTAACTATAAGTGTAACCAAACCATAAGAATGAAACCTCTCCCCACAGATTTGAAGTGTCAAGATGTTATCAGTACTCACCTTTAAATTGTTAAACTCATGAATGAGATCCTTTAGGGGTCAGGTGCAATTTTATTGAGAAGCTTTGACAAACCTTGCATTGTAGATCCCATTGTAATTATTTCATAAGAGGCTGACAAGATTAGCATCATCATACCAGTACATTAACATCATTACACCAGTACATGAACATCATTACACCGGAACATTAACATCATTACACCAGTACAATGTCAGCATCATTACACCAGTAGATTAGCATCATCACACCAGTACATTAGCATCATTACACAGGTAGATTAGCATCATTCCACCAATAGATTAGCTTCATTACACCAGAACATTAACATCAGAACACCAGTACATTAACATCACTATACCACTACAATGTTAGCATCATTACAGAAATACTTTAGCATCATTACACCAGTAGATCAGCATTATTTTACCAGTAGATTAGCATCATTACACCAATACTTTAACATCATTACATCAGTAGATTAGTACATTACACCAGTATACTAACATTACTACACCAATACGATGTTAGCATCATTACACCAGTACATTAACATCATTATGTCAGTACGTTAGCATCATTACACAGATAGATGAGCATCATTACACAAGCAGATTTCTCTGCTTCTCTTTTCTCTGGGGGCGGCACGTTGGCTCAGTGGTTAGTGCTGCTGCCTCACAGCACCAGGGACCTGGGTTCGATTCCAGCCTAGGGTGACTGTCTGTGCGGAGTTTGCACATTCTTCCCATGTCTGTGTGGTTTCCTCCGTGTTTTCCGGTTTCCTCCCACAGTCCAAAGATGTGCAGATCTGGTGAATTGGCTGTGCTAAATTGCCCATGGTGTTAAGTGCATTAGGCAGGGGTGTATATAGGGTAGGAGAATGGATCTGGGTGGGTTGCTCTTCAGAGAGATGGTGTGGACTTGTTGGAGCCGAAGGTCCTGTTTCCACACCATTCTATGAATGGATTCTATACCTTCACATTCTCCTGAGCAAGTGGACAGGCACTTGGTTTAAAGCTTTATTCAGAGAAATGACACCTCTGATGGGAACAATACTACCTTAGTAGTGACTAGATAGACTAGATTCCCCACAGTGTGGAAACAGGCCCTTCAGCCCAACCAGTCCACACCAATCCTCCG
>NC_057722.1:72160981-72185400 GCF_004010195.1 Chiloscyllium plagiosum | reverse complement strand
GTAAACCCCATTCACCCATTGTAGTCTTTGCTACCTTCACCCACCCTCCTCTCTGACCTATCACCTCCATCCCCACCCCCATTCACCTATTGTACTCCATGCTACTTTCTCCCCACCCCCATCCCCCTCTCATTTATCTCTTCACTCTGCAGGCACCCTGCCTCTATTCCTGATGAAGGGCTTTTGCCAGAAACATCGATTTTCCTGCTCCTCGGATGCTGTCTGACCTGCTGTGCTTTTCCAGCACCACTCTAATGTAAATGAAGTGATTGGAATGAGAGCCAGGTGGGTCTCGTTGACTATGAGATCCTTGATTGGGGTTGTTAACCTGGGCCAATCAGGTAGCCCTGACTGATAGAGATCAACAGGGGAATCTGAGAGTCTCCTGACATCAGGGACTGGCTCTGAGCTGGCTGGTCAGAGCCCACGTACTGTGTGCATGTAAATAAAGAGTGACTTGGTGACAGACACCGGCTTCTGTGCAGTTATTTCAGTAAGCCAGAACAAAACACCGGCTGCTTTGGTATTGCGTTTGAGCCCAGCGTGGAGTCACAGTGGCGACGATGTCGGTGAAGTCAAGATGGCAGTGAAGAATGGTGACAATCCCAGTGGTGGTGTGGCTCTAGGCCATGGCTGAGCCCAGGGTACCTGATGGCAGAGGCAAGGGCATTCTGACTGTGATGGTGTGTGGGGTCTTGGGGTCCCTGAATACTCATAAACTGTAAGGTATGGAGTTTGTGGATTTGCTTTTCTGGTGGTAAGGACTCATGATGGAGGTGGGGCTGGTGTTCTGGACATTTCTTTTCCATTTGGCTGTTTCTTTTATTTCTGCTTCAGTTTTTAATCCTGTCTCTTATACTAAGATGGTGCTAGAGAACGGCGACTTTGTACACTTTTCACTGTACTACTGTATTCCCATACTCGAGTACATGACACTAAAACCTAAGTTTGAATCTCAAATATAACTTTAAATCTAAACTCCGCCCCTCCACCCCTCAATCTTCAGCATATATCACAGAATTTTAGAATCATACCACAACTTTTTCCTTGCTACAATCAGTTCTGAAGAAGGGTAACTGGAAACATTAATACTGCTTTCTCTCCACAGTTATGAGGGTAGTTATTGCTATATTGGCTAATAGAGAGTAGCTATTTGTTTCATCAAAAGCTAAACAGCAAGTGTTGCAAATGGATTGGCTCCTTAACTATTCTGATAATACCATAAAGTTATTAAATTTAGTTAAACAGGAAATGCATTAGTTTATTTTAGCGCCATCTGCATTTAATATACAAATATCTCAATATTCTCCAGCCAAGTCAGGAATGTGCTTTTGTTTGGCTTTTCTATTTTTCATACAAGCTCAGTTCAGTCCACAAGGTTTCTTTTCAGCTATGTTTATTAATAAGACATGCAACAGGGTAGCAGACATCCCATGCTCTGAGCTGCACTTGTTTCAACCTTATGGCAGTTTCTCTCTCTCATGAGATGACTGAGGTCACAGTTATATCAAGTAAACCTCATCTGGAAATCCATTAAGCCTCGACCTTATACCTCCTCCAAGTACTTCCATAGTTTCCAACATCAATATACTTGGGGTATTTTATTTGTTCGAGGGATGAGAGTATTACTGGTTGGGCACCAATTAATGCCCATCCCAAGTTGCCCTGGGGAGCTGCTTTCCTGAACAGCTGCAGTCCTTGGGGTTCAGGTGCATGAAGTATTCCCATTAAACTGAATACTTTTCCAACCCCACCATTTCCTCACAAAGTCCATTGTCTGGAGATTCTGCCACTGAGGGGATCTCATAGTTCTCCCTGATCTGAGAATTCTAGGAAACAGAAAATAAGTACAGGAGTAGGTCATTCAGCACCACCATTCAATGCGATCATGGCTGATCACGCAATGTCAGTTTCCCACTCCTGCTTTCTCTCCATATCCCTTGATCCCTTTAACCGCCAGGACCACATCCAGCTCCCTTTTGCATATATTTAATGAACTGACTCAGACAGCTTCCTGTGGGAGAGAATTCCCCAGGTTCACAACTCTCTGAGTGAAGAAAGTCTCCCCTATCTCAGTCCTGAATGGCTAACCTGATATTCTTAGACTGTGACCCCTAGTTCTGGACGTTCCCAACGAGATGATGTAGAGGGGCAATGACTTGGAGACTGATCTCAAATTGTACTTCCAGCATCTGAAATGAAAAGTGTAGGATGAACAACATCTTTCCCGATCTTATGGTAATGAGAGTAGTGTTGCTGTTGGATTGCCACACAGTGTGAGGACCAGTGGTTGTACATCGCAAAATAACATGTCACCTTGACTGGATACTGATTTGTCACTGCTGTTTCATGATATTCTCTGAATGATATTGTTACGCCAACAAATAAGAGATGGTAAGTATCACTGTTGATTCATTTGCAGTATGACAGCATCCAGAACCAAGGATCATAATCTAAGGATACGGTTTAGGACATTTAGGGCTGAGTTGAGGGAAAATGTCTTCATGCAGAGAATGACGAGCTTGAGGAATTCCGTCACTGAAAGCAGTTGAGGCCAGTATGTTGAATACTTTCAAGAATGAGTTAGATATAGTTCTCATGGCTAAAGGGATCACAGGGTATGGGGAGAAAGCTGGAGCAGTATACTGAGTTGGTTGATCATCTCTGATCATATTAATGATGGAACAGGTTTGAAGAGCTCAATGATCTACTCCTGCTCCTATGTTTATGTTCCTATCTTGACCTTCCTGAACTGGTTTTCAGGTTTAGGACACAGAGGCAAGTTGATCTTCAGGAAGACTTTAGGATATAAATCCTGAAAGACTTATACTGGATGATGTTCTGTCAGAACAACAAGACTGCATCTATATTTTTCACAGAAATTGTTCTGGATGAAAAGACCCTTTGTGAGATACTGAATACTGTTGCTTCTGATCATACATACATGGGTATTTCCAGGTCTCTCTTACAAATGTATATCCTCATTCTCATCATTCTGTACTTTTTACAAACATATGCAGTACAAAAGGATACAAAAAGGAAAATGAGTTTCATCACAATTATCTTAACTTTATTATTGCTGATCTTGCAACTAGCTTATTGAATGGAGGTCTGCCTCATGGTACAAAACCTCACTCATTTTGGAGTGTTGGTTGGTAGGTGTTAGAAATAAATGGAGGCAAATATAGGCATGTATATTTAAGGATGTTAAGACAATTGTTAGTTTTTTTTAAAATCATTCATGGGATGTGGGTGTTGCTGGCTTGGTCAGTACGTGTACATGACTGTACATGTGCACAAAATGAATTGCAATACTTGCAATTAAAAATAAAACTTATACTTTATTTGACAGTTTCTGAGAGTGATAAAGTACAAATTTATTTTTAATTTCAAATATTGGCTTCATTTTGTGCGTAGGTACAGTTGGAAATAATCAGTAACGTTTTAGTTTTAATAATAAATTAAAGAAACTATTTCAATTATTTTAATTTTATAATATTTAGTTATTTTTTAATTTAGGCATACACAGTAGTCTACCCGTACCCGTCAGGGATACGTTTCAAGACCTACTGCGGAAACCTGAAACCATGGATAGGAGCAAACCCATTAATTTAAATGGGAAAATGACCTTCCCAGCAGGCCCCTGATCCCTGGTTCTGGTAGGTTCCCTAGAATATGTTCAGGCCGTGGTAAACCGTGGGCAGCTGAAACCGTGGGAAACGATTCTGCGGATGCATTTATAAGATATGTGCCTTTGTCTCTTATAAAGGCAGATATGCTCAATAAGGAGCGTTGATAATGTTCCTTAGTATCAGGAAACATAGTCTTTGTTTTTGTTGGATTATTTGTCACTGGAAAATAGCTGCCAATGCATTTATTCAGTAAAATAGAGGGAAAATTATTGCTGAATTTGCAAGAGTGAATTAATTGGGACCGCATTGATGTGAAGGTGGAGGAAACCTGTGATGGTCGCTGAGATTTGAAGGGCACGTGCTCATGTTAAGATTCTGCATATGGAGTCTTTTAATGTGGGCAGGCTGTTGCACTGCAGTTACTGCATTGCTCTGGCTCACCTGGAAACTCTCACCTCCTGCCGTAGGTGCATTAGAAAGATGAACATTACACTACTCAAGTATTTTGGTCATGTCATGACATTTCATCCCTAGCCATCAAATCCCAAGGTGGAGCTTGTACCTAGAACTTGTGACTCAGTGCTAAAGGCCATTACTCACTGCTCCACCAGCCCTCTTCCAGAAAGCTGTATGCTGGTCACTGAAAGGAACAAAGACAATTTTAGAGTGGTGGTCATCAGCTCAAGACATCCCAGAGCACCTTACAGTGACCACAGTACGTTTTGAAAGACAGTGGGATTGTACTGCAACCATTGCCAGAAAATCAGCACTCTAACTAATAAGATTCCCTTTGAGTGCTATGCAGCAAGACAAGAACAATTGTGTGTCCATTCAAGAGACCAATTTGAAAAACAAACAAAAAACACTTAACAGATCGGTTTCCCTTTGAGCACTAAATAAAACATTACTAATGCATTATAAATGTTGCCTTCCTGCCTGATAAAGTGTTAGGATAGCTTCAAGCAATTTTGCCGTTTAAGAGCAAGACTCAATTCTTTGCAATGGCAGTGATACATTTGTAAAGATTGAAGAGGTGTTATACTATTCGCAAAGATTTTTATGCAAATGCACCACATCCACTGCAGCATCACCAACCATCTAAGATTATCATGAAGCCTCCTGGAATTAAAGATGATAAATTGTATGTTTTCATTTACTTCGGACACTTTCATACATTGGGCACTCAACAATATTGAAGATGATGGGAGCAAAGAGGACTGTTTGGCTGGTTGGGGTCATTAACCCAAGTTTATGTGATGACACAGTGACTCAGTGGTTAGCACTGCTGCTTCACAGCACCAGGCTCCCAGGTTCGTTTCCAGCCTCGGGTGACTGTCTGTGTGGAGTTTACACATTCTCCCTGTGTCTGCGTGGGTTTCCTCCGGGTGCTCTGGTTTCCTCCCACACTCCAAAGATGTGCAGGTTAGGTGAATTGGCCATACTGAATTGCCCATAATGTTAGGTGCATTAGTCAGAGGAAATGGGTCTGGGTGGGTTACTCTTTGGAGGGTCAGTGTGGACTGGTTGGGCTAAAGGGCCTGTTTCCACACTGTGGGGAGTTTAATCTATGAAGTTTACATTTCTTGGAATTTGTCCACCCAGAGTTGACAAAGCTAAATATTTGCATTATTGCATACAATAGAATATAGAATAGAATATCCTTTCATTATTATGTGCACTCCATTCTAGAAGTGCAGTGAAAAGCTTTTGCAATGTCTGCCTCTTATGGCAACAACTTACTTCCAAGTACTGAGAAACAAATCTTGGATGCAGCAGAGGAATAAACGTAGTTGCATTACTTACTGAATTGAAAAATAAGTTAAAAATAGGAAAACATTAAAAAGTTGACATTACAGTAAGGTAGGAAATTTCAAACAGATGTTACAGTGTAGCAGCTCAGTGCAGGGGCTCCGCATGTGACCAGTGGAGCGCCACAAGGATTGGTGCTGGGTCCACTACTTTTCATCATTTATATAAATGATTTGGATATAAACAGAGGAGGTAAGTTTGCATATGACGCTAAAATTGGAGGTGTAGTGGACAGCGAAGAAGGTTACCTCAGATTACAATGGGATCTTGATCAGATGGGCCAATGGGCTGAGGAGTGGCAGATAGATAAGTGCAAGGTGCTGCATTTTGGGAAAGCAAATCTGAGCAGGACTTTTACACTTAATAGTAAGGTCCTCGGGCATATCGCTGAACAAAAAGACCTTGGAGTGCAGGTTCATAGTTCCTTGACAGTAGAGTCGTAGCGCGATAGGATAGTGAAGAAGGCATTTGGTATGCTTTCATTTATTGGTCAGAGCATTAAGCATAGGAGTTAGGAGCTGGATTAGTGGTGCTGGAAGAGCACAGCAGTTCAGGCAGCATCCAAGGAGCTTCGAAATCGACCTTGGATGCTGCCTGAACTGCTGTGCTCTTCCAGCACCACTAATCCAGAATCTGGTTTCCAGCATCTGCAGTCATTGTTTTTACCCCATAGGAGTTAGGAGGCCACGTGGTGGCTGTATAGGAAGTTGGTTAGGTGACTTTTGGAATATTGCATGCAATTCTGGTCTCCCTCCTTTTGGAAGAATGTTGTGAAACTTGAAAATGTTCATGAAAAATTTACAATGATGTTGCTAGGGTTGGAGGATTTGAGCTATAGGGAGAGGCTGAATAGGCTAGGGCTGTTTTACCTGGAGCTTCGAAGGCTGAGGGGTGACCTCATAGAGGCTTGTAAAAACATGAGGGGCATGGATAGGATAAATAGACAAAGTCTTTTCCTTGAGATTGGGGAGTCCAGAACTGGAGGGCATAGGTTTAGGGTGAGAGGGGAAAGATATAAAAGGGACCTAAGGGGCAACTTTTTCATGCAGATGGTGGTATATATACTGAATGAGCTGCCAGAGGAAGTGGTGGAGGCTAGTACAATTGCAACATTTAAAAGGTACCTGGATGGGTATATGAATAGGAAGGGTTTGGAGCAATATGGACCGGGAGCTGGCAAATGGAACTAAATTGGGTTAGGGTATCTGGTCAGCATGGACGAGTTGGACTGAAGGTTCTGTTTCCATGCTGTACATCTCTATGACTCAATGACGTGGCCTGGTCACCCACATCAGACCCCAGCCCAACAGCCAACCTTGCTCCACTCCAAGCCTCATTCCGCTCCCTAACAGCACTCAGTTGCTCCAAGGTAAATGTCAGAATGACTTCCCAAGGTTGGTCTGCACCTGAGACTTGGTGCCCGGGACTCACTGCTCCAAGGCTGCGTCCCTATGCTGCTGTGGGGTTTATCACCCACACGCCGCTCCAGGACTCGTTGCTCAGGGGACTTGATGCCAGTGCCCATTGCTTCACCATTATTCACCACCAGTGCTAAAGGGAGAAAAGAAGAAAAAAAGAGACAACAAAAAGGAAGAAAGAAAGAAAAACTACAGGCAGAGCAGAGGCCCGCCGGCAGGACATTAGTGTGACTATTTGGTTGACTCTCTCAAACTTAAGAAAACATGGTGCCAGTATGTCTTTAAGTTGTGTTTAAACTAACAAAATAATGCAAAAGGAACTTGCAAATGTTACAGAAAATGTAATTGGACTTTTGGGTACCACATGTGATCAAGCTCATTTGGCAATTAATGACATTTTCAGATATGGAAAAAAATATTTAATCGCTTAAATATTACCTTGAGTCCAGTGGACATATGACTAATTGATTGATCCATAGATAGCACTGAGAGGTGAAAGCAAGTTCTTTGTGTCAATGAATGTAGCCTTCCAAGGAACTCTGGAATATTTTTTTGAGATGTACCACTCTCTGACTGGACATTTAATTTCCTTCTGAAGGTCATAGACAATAATTTTATTGCATTTCTTCAAAGCTCTTTTCAAACGTAAGGACAATCCAAGATTGAAAAAGCTGATGATACAACAAACAAGCAACAACTGGGCATTTTCTACACTGATAATATTGCACAGTGGATGGCATTGAGTTGCTTAAATGTATTTTGCTGCAGTAGAAAATTCAACCGCTGCTCCACCAATGCTAATAATCGATCGTAAGGCATAGAAACAAATGGAAAATTTCTCCTCTGATTTCCAGCTCTCAACTCTGAAATCTCTGAATAGCCCACTTCAGAACTGAACTATTGAATCAAAACAGACAAGGTGTTTACATTAGAATCTCTACAGTCTCCACAAGTCCACGCCGACCATCCAAAACGCAGTGCACCCAGACCCGTTTCCCTCTGAGTAATGCACCTAACACTATGGGCGATTTAGCAAGACCAATTCACCTGACTTGCACATCTTTGGACTCTGGGAAGAAGCTCACGCAAACCCAGGGAGAATGCGCAAACGCAACACAGACAGCCACCCGAGGCTAGAATCGAACCTGGGTCCCTGGTGCTGTGAGGCAGCAGTGCTAGCCACTGAGCCACCCTGCCACCACTTGATGAGCAACACTTAATCTTTTAGTTTCTAACGCTCTGTCAAAGCATTTGATAATTATGAACATTTACTCTTGTGACTTTTTAAATAGTGGATCAAATATTGTGGATCACACAAGACGTAGGGGCAGGACATTCAGCCCATCGAGTCTGCTCTGGCATTCAATGAGATCATGGCTGATCTGATAATCTTTAACTCCACTTTCCTTCCTTTTCCCTATAGCCCTTGATTCCCTTACTGATTAAAAATCTATCTCAACCTTGGCTATACCTAATGACTCAGCTTCAACAGCCCTCTGTGGTAAAGAATTCTAAAGATCAACAATCTTTTGAGAGGTTAAATTCTTCATCTTTATTTTAAGTAGATGACTCCATTGAGATTATGCTCTAAAACTCACCCACACAGGGAAGCAAGATTTCCACATCTATTCTATCAAAACCCTCCCAAAGGATTTTATTTGTTTCCCTCATCAAGACACTTTTTCAACCAGAAAGCAGGAAATGCACGAAATGATATTCTTTTGGTATTTCTGAACATTGAGAGACGGAGAGGTTCGAAGCTAGATATAGGGAATGGAATCAAGCAAAGAGAATGTTCAAGAAACTCAATGGTCTGGCAGCACTCAAGGAGAGAGAAACAGATTTAATGTTCTGAGCGCAGTATCACTCTTCCACAGATGTGGGGAATAGAGTCTTTCAACTTAGCACTGATATGAAAGGAATTTCCTTCACTGAGAGAATTGAGCCTCTGGGCTGTGTACTCCAAAGGGGGTAGACGTTCAATCAGTGACCATTTTCAAGGCTGAGGTTGATAGAATATTGGGGTGCAATCATGGTTTTGAGGATAGAGTTAACGAGTTGATGGAAAAGGTCAGCTATGATGACTCTCTGAGGATTGCATGGACCACTCCTGCTCCTGTTTCCCATGTTCTCTGTCTACTCCTCAGTATATTGCCATTTCAAGTAAAAGGCCTACATAGCTACTAGAAGGTAATAGTGCAGCGGTGTTATCACTTAAATAGTAATCGGAACCCTAGCCCTATGTGCTGGGGAGCATGAGATTGATCCCCACCAACACAGTTGATAAAATGTAAAGTCAATAAAAATCTGGAATAGAAAGTAACCATTAACAATGCCATCTGGTTCACTCATGTCCTTTAGGGAAGGAAATCTACTGTCCCTTTGCCTCCAGGCCTTAAGCCTTAAAAGGCCTGTATGCAATGAGTGCTGGCAAGGCCAACAATACCTCATCTCATTGACAAATTAATTAACTAATGTAATTGCCCATTTTATTCCGGGTGTAAGCTTGCAATCTATTTTCCTGAGTTCTTTACATGCACAGCTTTCAATGCTTTTGGAGTGCAATGTTAGTGTCCTTACTTCTGAGCCAGGAGGCTTGGATTCAAGTTTCACATGTCATGACATCTCGGAACAAGTTGATTAGAAATTACCTCAAACCACCTTCTACATAAAGAACAGCAAAAATTCATTTGAACCAAGTTCAAAGCTTTGGTTTCAAGCTGATGAAGCTCTGCTATCAAGGTGGGATAAAGAAACCAGTGTGTAATTGTGTTGTAAAAGCTATGGATTGGATTACCTCAGCATTGCATTATTGAGCAACCATTCAGGTAACGTGTGCTGAATTCCAATGACAATTCACAGAAAACAAAGTAACCATTATTCTGAACATCTTAATAGACAATCATTAAAATAAAAGTAAAGGTGGGGGGGGAATGGTGTCTCACAGTACCAAGGGACCCGGGTTCAATTCCAGTCTCAGGCAACCATCTGTGTGGAGTTTGCACATTCTCCCTGTGTCTGCATAGGTTTCCTCCAGGTGCTCCAGTTTCCTCCCACAATCCAAAATTGTGTAGGTGTGGTGAATTGGCTGAGCTAAATTGCGCATAGTGCTCAGGGATGTGTAGGTTAGGTGCATTCGTCAGGGGTAGGGTTACTGTTCGGAGGGTTAGTATGGACTTGTTGGGCCTAATGGCCTGTGTCCACAATGCAAGGATTCTATTTTTAAAAATGGATTGTGCAATAATAATCATTTCAGTAAACAATGTCACACAAACTTTGTTGCAAAATGTTACAGGGGGAAAATTCTAGACGTCCCTCCTAAATTGCATTGTGGGGGTCCCTGTACCAAATGGACGGACATGATTCAGATAATCACCACCACTTCACCAGCCTGTGACATCCAAATCCTGTGAGTAAAAAGAAAACAAGGTCTACAGCAAGTTTTGTTTTGTATTAAAGTCCATGGATCACACAGTCAGGTTGAATTCATTAATTTCTCAATCATTTAGATAATATTTATAAGTTTTATGCAATAGAGGATTGGACTGCCCCATAGTCTATTCATTCTCTGACTCACTTGTGAAATGCTGTCTCTACTCGTTCATTCCATTGCACAATTATTTGTGTGTGGTTAAAGAATGGGATAGTAGCAATAGGAGAAGGGATTCAAGATTTTCCTAATAAAGTCTACCCACAGCTTTATTTAGCCTTTCAATGCAAAGAACATTGAACAAAGCAGCACTTGAACAGATCCTTTGGCCAAGCGTGTCTGTGCCGACCATGTTACCATTGTAAACGAATTCCATCTGCCTGTACATCGTCCTGCATTTCCCGCTTGTTCATATGTCTGTTGAAATACCTCTTAAACATGTCTATTATGTCTGTTTCTACCACCTCCTCTGGCAGTGTGTTCCACCCTCTACATAGGAAATCTTTTCCCACACATCTTTTAAACGTCCCCCTCTTACTTTAAATCTATTCCCCCAGTATTTGTCATTTCCACTCTGGAAAAGTCTAATTCTGATGACCGACCCTATCTGCCCCTGAAGTAATTTTATATACTTCTATAGGCTGCTCCTCAGCCTCCAACAGTCGAGAGGAAACAGTACAAGTTTGTCCAAGCTCTCCTTATAGCTTATGCATTCCAATCCAGGCAACATCCTGGCAAACAGTTTTGGCATCCTTTCCAAAACCTCCACAATCTTCCTGTAGTGTGGCGACCGGAATTGCACACAATACTCCAAATGTGGCCGAACTAAACTTTTATCCAGGCAAAACATGACTTGCCAACTTTTATTCTCAATGACCCAACTGAGAGCAAGAGAGCCATGTGCCTTCTTTACCAGCTTCTACACGTGTGTTGCCACTGTCCAGAAACTATGGACTTGCTCCACAAGATCTGTCTATACATCAATGTTCCTAAGAGTCCCATCAATTATTGCATACTTTCCTCTTGCCTGGGACCATATGTTCAGTTGTTTGACTGCACCAGAATAACTTAACTGAAGGCATGTTATATAGGACCAGCGTCTATATTCATTCCTGGGAACTTTTAAGCTTGCTCACATGCCCTTTGGTAAGTCCAGTATCCCAAACATGTACAACATTTCATCACATTACTAAGAACACAAGGTATACGCCATTGGAGATACATTGTGGTGTTTGAGAAGGCCGAGTACCTGATGGCTTTCACCTGCTTTCTTACACATTTTAAACATAGAGTCATACAAGTCATAGAGATGCATAGCATGAAAACAGACCCTTCGGTCCAACCCGTCCATGCTGACCAGATATCCCAACCCAATCTAATCCCACCTGCCAGCACCCGGCCCATATCCCTCCAAACCCTTCCTATTCATATACCCATTCAAATGCCTTTTAAATGTTGCAATTGTACCAGCCTCCACCACATCCTCTGGCAGCTCATTCCATACATGTACCACCCTCTGTGTGAAAATGTTGGCCCGTAAGTCCCTTTTATATCTTTCACCTCTCACCCTAAACCTATGCCCTCTAGTTCTGGATTCCCCAACCCAGGGAAAAGACTTTGTCTGTTTATCCTATCCATGCAACTTACTAACTGTACCTCTTATGCTCGCATCCAAATCATTTATATAAATGACATGAACTTGATAATCCTATTTCAGATTACTTTGAATGTTGATTCCTAAAGGATTAATTCACATATGTTGCATAAACCCAGCATCAACTGTGCTGATGATAAGGGAATCAGGAGGGATGTGTAGGGTTCCACTTTTTTGAGATTGGATAGGTGGTTGAGGGCAAAAAAATAACAGGAACAGGAGAATGGCATTTAGGATTAATGTCACTGCTTGTTGGAAAGTCAAACACAATAACAGGCTGCTTGGGCTGAGTTGCCATAAGGGTCACGGAGGTTCACAGCACAGAGAAAGGCCCTTCAGCCCATTGAGTATGTGCTGGTTGAATGTAAAATTTTTCTTTTGTAATTTATATGTAATTTAGTGCATCATTTGCATAATTTTGCGATTACAGTATATATTGACAGCCAACAGACACAGATCATGCACCAGCTCTTTCAGCTATGTAAATATTAGGGAATGAGAAAAAGTAAGTCGAAATGTTGAAAAGAAAGTGACAGTATTGAGGAAGAAACTAGCACCAAATATGCCAGAAAAAAAGGCTAAGCAAAGAGACCTTGGAGTGCAGGTTCATAGTTTCTTGAAAGTAGAGTCGCAGGTAAATAGGATAGTGAAGAAGGCATTTGGTATGCTTTCCTTTATTAGTCATAGCATTGAGTGCAGGAGTTGGGAGGTCATGTTGTGGCTGTACAGGACATTAATTAGGCCACTTTTGGTATTTTGTTTGCAATTCTGGTCTGCTTCATATTGGAAGGATGTTGTGAAACTTGAAAAGGTTCAGAAAAGATTTACAATGATGTTGCCAGGGTTGGAGGACTTCAGCTATAAGGAGAGGCTGAATAGGCTTGGGCTTTTTTTACCTGGAGCATTTAAAAGCCATCTGGATGGGTATATGAATCAGGACTTGATGGACTGAATGGCCTCATTTCTGCTCCTCTGTCTTCTGGGCTAATGATCAATTGGGGAATCAAGGATTACAGGAAAGAGGCAAAAAAGTGGATGTGAGGAATGTTGGATCAGCCACAGTCCTATTAAATGATGAAGCAGATAGAGGGGCTGAATGGCCTATGCCTGTTCCTATTTCTTGATGGTCTATACCTCTAAAAATCCCAATACTGATTGTGAACAACTTTGGGACATGTTAAGGTACTGAATAGTGATTTAGTAATGCAGGAACTTTAAGAAAACCTTCTCTGAACTTAGAGACCACGTTAGGATGGCACGGTGGCTCAGTGGTTAGCACAGTTACCTCACAGCACCAGGGACCCGGGTTTGATTCCCGCCTCAGACAACTGTCTGTATAGAGTTTGCACATTCTCCCCGCAAATGTGTGTTTCCTCCAGCTGCTGCAGTTTCCTCTCACAATCCAAAGATGTGCAGGTCAGATGAATTGGCCATGCTAAATTGCCCATAGTGTCAGGGGTAAATATAAGATAGGGGAATGGGTTTGGGTGGGTTACCCCTCAGAGGGTTGGTGTCAGGTGAATTGGCCATGCTAAATTGCCCATAGTGTCAGGGGTAAATGTAAGATAGGGGAATGGGTTTGGGTGGGTTACCCCTCAGAGGGTTGGTGTGGACTTGTTGGGCCAAATGGCCAGTTTCAATACTGTGTTCAATCTAAGAGGTCATTATTACAACAGCCAGCAACTAATAACCCTGTAATCTAATGGGTGTTTCTTACTTGCACTAAAACGCCATTGTGACTCCTTGAGAATTGGACAAGAATCTTGCAGGCTTCAATGGTTCAATGTCAAGCCATTTGTAGTGTTCTATTCATTTTATCAGTGACTGGCCAAAACATTTCACTGCCATTGACATCAATAAGGGGTCATGTCACATAGTCCTAGAGGGCTATGGGGCTGCTGTCTCGATCAAGAGAGATGACTGATGTTGGCTTAACCTGAGGGCCATCATGCCTCAGGTGAGGGGTGAGGTTGAGAAGGAGGCTTCTTCATGGTAACCTCAGCTTGTGCAGGAATTGACATCATTAAAGTGCAATACTACAGTGCCTACTCTTCCAAGTTAATCCATGAGTTGTGAAAAGCTTTGGGGTGCCCTGAATAGAAAACAAAATCACCATTTATACTCGCGTTCTTTTTTTTTTCAATCTATTATTGGATTTTCACAAACACGCCTTCTTGAAAACCATACCTCTTCTAATTCCAAATTAACTTTTTTTTTGCTAGACAAGCGTCTTGTTTAATGATATAGAGTACAGAACATGAATCATCACAAACATAGCCCGACTGTTTCAGCTGCACACTGTCGCTACCTGCCCCGGGAATGTAACTTGCCTGATAATTGCTCAATACGGTGACGACATGTTCTCTGAGAATTCTTGGATTGTTTCACCCATTGCTGCAAATGTTTAATGCATATACTTGCCAACAAGTTATCAAAATATACAACGGTGCTTTTGAAGTTGTCCATGAGATGGCAGCATTTTTGGGAGACAAGCAATTCAGCGGGAAATTTTAACTCCTGAGCAGAACAGAAGGGTAAACCATAAGCACACATTGTAGCTGTCCCTGTTTTTGTTGCTTGTGCTGCTTACCCAACTCCAACAGAAGTTTTATGGGTCCGTGAAAGTGCTGATTTTAATGACATACAAAGGATTATAAAGCACAGGCTTTCATAACGAATTATACGAAATGCAGGGATGAGGAACCAGGAAGAGCAAGATGTCAAACAAAAATTTTTAGACTCCTTCCACATTTGTGAAACCATCTTCTTGCCCTCTTCAGCCAAACTCATCGATCTCACCTACCCAGTCAAAGGTTTGTTGACGGGTCAGCTTGCGTTGGCAATATTATATGCAATTATTGGGCTGTATCTGCGCACCAGCTTGGGATGGCAGCATGTCACATCAGGAGGAATGAGATGCAGCCATTAATTGAGTCAGAATTCTTAGAGAAAGTGAGGACTGCTGATGCTAGAGATCAGAGTTGAGAGTGTGGTGTTGGTAAAGCACAGCAGGTCAGGCAGCATCCGAGGAGCAGGAGAATCGATGTTTCAGGCGAAAGCCCTTCATCAGGAACAGATTCCTGATGAAGGGCTTATGCCAGAATCATTGATTCTCCTACTCCTCGGATGCTGCCTGACCTGCTGTGCTTTACCAACACCACACTCTCAACTCAGAGTCCTGGGAGGCAGTTCTTGAGAAGAATGACTGTCCATTCCACCAGACTGAATTTTCAATTTCCGCAGTTGATTGGCTGGTCCTTACCATACATATTGATTACTTACAGTACAGAGCATCGTCAAGAAGACATGAGGTAAATCATTCATTGTCACAGAGTCAAAGTTACGGAGGTCTTGAGGATCAGTTAGTTCAGTTGGCTGGAGTGATACCAGATTTGAAAAGTTAACTCCTTTCTCTCTTCACAGGTGCCTCCCGACCTGGTGAGTTTCTCCAGCACACCCTGTGTTTGTTTCATATTTGCAGCATCCATGGTATTTTATTTTTCTTAGAGTCAGTAAACTTCAGTCAGTAACTATCATTTTCCAAAACGCTAGAGTCCAACCTCACTTTAGGCAGAAACCGGAAGAACTGCAGATGCCGTAAATCAGAAACGAAAACAGAAGTTGCTGGAAAAGCTCAGCAGGTCTGGTAGCATCTGTGAAGAGAAATTACAGTTAATGTTTCAGGTGCAATGACCCCAGTTCTGAGGAAGGATCACCGGACCTGAAAGGTTAACTCTGATTTTTCTTCACAGATGCTGCCAGAACTGCTGAGCTTTTCCAACAAGTTCTGTTTTTGTCTCACTTTAGGTAGAATTGCCATAGTGCCACAGGACTGCTGTCTCATTAGAAAGGGGGCAACTGGCTTAATGTGAGTATCACTATATGTCAGGTCAAGTAGATAGAATCTTCACGTTGACCTCAGCTGGTGCAGGAATCGAACCCACACCGTAAAATGCATCATAAATGAATCATCCAGCTGATTGAGCCAATCACCTCCCCACAAGCGTCTCCCATTTCACTTCACCCAGTGCTTGTCAGGTTTAGAGTTTGGCATAAACCAGATCCACTCCTTCAACCCAAACTACTGATGCCAGCTTCCTCACAATTCATGTGTGTGTTTACACAGTAATGTAGTGAAAAAGGAATTGTGACAGGATTACGTCCTGTCTGGTTCGGAACTGGAAATTGAACTCTCACATGTCTTCAGAGATTTGGGATTGTTATTTTTCATTTGGCCTTAGCACCCTTGCATCAAACAGCTGCACTCACTTAAGAGAAAACCACTTCCTTCTAGGACAGTCTTTTATGCAAAAGATTCGTGAGACCATTTAACCGTAGGCTCACTCATGCTATGTTGTTCTGTTTGGATTGGTTGCTAGTACTATAACAAGAAAGCTGCTGTTCATATTCGTGTCTATGGAGGCCACACATGGATGTATCTGATGGGAGTGCAGCCCACTTACAAACATGTCAAAGTCATCTCATTTCCTGTACTTCCCTAATGACACCATGACTCCTCATGATGCATGCATAATGTCAGTCCAGAGAATAATATAATGTGGCTGTCTGGACATCACATTTGCCTGGATTTGGTGATAAAAAATAACGATGACTCTATCACTGCTCACCAGTGCTAACATGTATATCAGACATTAACTTCCAGTGGCTGCATGCTTGCAGTTAAATTGAAAACTACTTTATCTAGTACTGGAGGCTTTTTTAAAATAACTCCCTGTCTTATAGAATCCCTACAGTGTGGAGGGATGCCATTCGGCTCAATGAGTCCACACCAACTCTCTGAATCCACATTCCTCTAATCTTATATTTCTCATGGCTAAACCACCTAACCTGCACATATCTGGACACAATAGGCAATTTAGTGTGGCCAGTCTATCACATCTGCACATAGAGTCATAATACAGCACGGAAACAGACCCTTCGGTTCAACTTGTCCACGCTGAACAGATTTGCTAAACTAATTCATATTCATATAAATTCCTTTTCATATACCCATCCAGATGCCTTTTAAATGTTGTAATCGTACCAGCCTCCACCACTTCCTCTGGCAGTTCATTCCATACACGCACCACCCTCTGCAAGAAAAAGTTGCCCCTTACGTCGCTTTTATACCTCTCACCCTAAACCTGTGCCCTCTAGTTCTGGACGCCCCCACCCCAGGAAAACGACCTTGTCAAATTACCCTATCCATGCCCCTCATGATTTTATAAACCTCTCTAAGGTCACCCCTCAGCCTCCGACGCTCCAGGGAAAACAGCCCCAGCCTATTCAGCATCTTCTGACATCTCAAACCCTCCAACTCTGGCAACATTTTTGTAAATCTTTTCTGAATCCTTTGAAGTTTCACAACATCTTTCCGAAAGGAAGGAGACCAGAACTGCACGCGATATTACAAAAACGGCCTAACCAATGTCCTGTACAGCCGTAATATGACTTCCCACCTCCTGTACTCAATGCTATGACCAATAAAGGAAAGCATACCAAACACCTTCTCCACTATCCTATCGACCTGCGATTCAACTATGAATGTGAGCTCAAAGGTCTCGTTGTTCAGCAACACTCACCATTGGAGAAAGCCAGAGCACCTAAAGGCAACCCACACAGACACAGGGAGAATGGTACCACACTGCTAGACACCTAAGGCTGGAATTGAACACACGCCCCTGAGAGGCACCAGTGCTAACCATCCAGCTACCGGGCCAGGCTTAATGACAGCTTTCTTTATCTGTATTTAGTTTGTAATCTGGAGTCAACCTGGCATTAGGCATCAGTTAGTCAGTAATGGTTTATAATCTCAGAGTTGAATAATTTGGGGTTAAAATCCTATTCCAAGACTTAAAAGGATAAACCATGGCCAACTGTCGACACACAATACTGAGGAAGTGCCACACTGTCAAATGAGATGTCTCGACAAGGTATTAATGTTAACCAGGGCACAGGGAAAATCGTGTGTTTTTTGTTTGGATTTGTGCCATGGGATCTTTTCTGTCATCCTGGGAGGGCAAATGGGGTCTTGTTTCCTCATCCTGAGAGGCAGCACCTCTGGCTGTGCAGAAATCTTGCAGTATTGTATTGGAAAGTTGACCTAGAGAGTGCTGGAGAATAGCACTGTGCCTCCTACCCCATTAGTTAGATTTTTCCTTCAACTCTCAATGTATTTGGGCAGTATATTACCAGGTGTACATGTTGATAATGATTGGACGTGGGCATTGAAGTACCTAGAAATGTTGTAAATGACAAGGTTGGCATGCAGTTTGTCTAATTAACCAATGAGAGTTAAGAATCGAGAAATAGACAAAGCAGAATGAAGTAGAGTCAATGCAAGTGCAGAAAAAGAAGGGGGAAACAAAGATTAGAAGAGAGAGGTTGCTGCATCTGCACAGACCATAGGGGCTGTTCTCTCATTAGAGAGAGAAGTGACTGGTGGTGATTTACCCTGATGGCCACCAGACCTCAGGCGAGGGAAAAGGTTGAGAAGAAGAGTCCTTCATGGTAACCTCAAACCGGTGATAAGAACTGAGCTCATGCTGTTTGTTACACTCATCTGTAAACCAACAACCCAGCCAACTGAGCTAAATCAACTTCTGGCAAGAAAGGGGAAAGAGTTTGAAAAGAAAAGGATTTACCATTTTTCAAATGTGAAATAACAATTTACATCTGAGTAAGAATGGGACTTTATTGTTTGAATTGTTTAATTCTTAATTTGGAGATATTGATTTGTACTGAATTTAAATTTATGTTAAAAAATATACATTATTACTTAGCTGACCAAACATTTTTGATAACTCTAAGAATGATTAAAGAGAAAATCTAGCCAGTTACGATAAATGACAGATAGTCTCAAGGTCAGATGTAAAAGGTTGGGTGATGTTGAACCACAAATACTGAAGACTTTCAACTTGCAGATTATTATCTCTTAATCCTCTGAAAGCCTCTGGCTGCTTTGTACATTAATAACAGTATGCATTATGAAGTCATTGTTATGTTCCTTACATAAACCAGTTCTGTTTGTCCGAGTCTCAGAAACAGGACTTGATCCCATCAACCTTCTAAGTGAAAGTCTGGAGTACTCCCAGTCACACTCAAATGACAGCTGGTCCTATTGACTTGTGCCATGGCTAGGGAGTGAACTGCAGATCCAAAGAAGTTGAGGTTAACCCTCATTTTCAAAGGTTTCAGCACTCCATTGAGGTGTCAGTCGAAATCATGCACTTAAATCCGGATTGCAGTTCATAGCTCATAGCAAAATATTTATGACTCAGAGGGGAGCGTCAGCTTAATATAATAAACATGAAGAAGAAATGTATTTAATTGATATTTTGTATGTTCCTGGATCTATGCTGTTTGTTATGTGTTAACATATCCAAGGTCCTTGTTGAAGTCCAGTTATTTTAATAGACTCCATTTATAATTAAAAGCAAACATAGAGTGTTGGAGAAATTCAGCAAAGTCTGGCAGCATTTATAGACAGAGAGAAACAGAGTTACGTTTCAATTCCACAGTGTTGTACAACAGAGGGACCTAGGGGTGCACATATATAATTCTTTGAAGTTTCTGTCACTTATAGACAGGGTAGTTTAAAAGGCGTTCAGCATGCTTGCTTTCATTGGTCAGTTCTTTGAGTATAGGAATTGGCAAGTCATGTTGAGTTTGTATAGGACATCAGTGAGGCCATTTCTGAAATACTATGTCCAGTTCTGGTCGCCCAGTTAGAAGAAGTATATTATTAAGCTGGAGAGGGTTCAGAAGAGATGTACCAGGATGTTGCCAAGTACGGAAGGGTTTGAGTTATAAAGAAAGGCTGGATAGGCAGGGACTTTTTTCACTGGAGCACAGGGTGTTGAGAGGTAACCTTACAGAAGTTAGTAAAATAATGCGAGGTATAGTTAGAGTTGATGGTAGTTGTCTTTTCCATAGGATAGGGAATTTTCAGATGGGGGCACAGTTTCAAGGTGAGAGGAGAAAGATTTAAAAAAGGCATGACAGGCAAAGTTTTACACAAAGGTTAGTTCGCGTGTGGAATGAACTTCCTGAGGAAGTGGTGGATATGGGTACAATTACAACATTTAAAAGACATTTGGATAAGTATATGAAGAGGAAAGGTTTGAGGGGATATGGGCCAGGAGCAGGCAGGTGGGGCTAGTTTAGTTTGGGATTATGTTTGGCATGGACTGCTTGGACCGATGTTTCTGTGCTGTATAACTGTATGATTCTTCCTCAGAACTGAAGATTTATTTTGTCTTTATCCATTTCTAATTCACCTTACTTTTGTTTTGCATTAAATGCAGTTTTGCAGAAAGTGCTTTATGGATGCTATTAACTATCAGGACCTGGGCCAGTTGAAATTATAAGCTGGTCCAGAAATGTGAGGGCTACCTGATGCTCAATATAGAAAGAAAATGAGAAACAAGGAGGGGAGATCTTGAAATGATATTTGACCTTGTCATATCTCTCTGCCAGCGATTCACTGACTGATTCAGTGTTGAGAAATGCAGTCATTGTGGGTTAGCTAAATGTATTAAATAAGAAGGTGACATACATGAGGTGAATAACCAATGAATCTAGTCGCATTGCTTGAGGGACATTTAGGGGTTCCCTTCTCCAGCAATGTGGAAGGAATTACTGCACTTTTTAAAAACAAGCTACTGAAACTCATTATGTGTGGTGTTTACACTGCTGCTTTATTCAAGTTGTTTTTAGGCAGCAGGGCCCTTTGGGTACGTATGTGCAGGGTGAGATTTGGCCAGCAATAAGTAGCAATTGCTATGCAATTTAGCGACTGTGCCCAATCATTCATATCAAAGTTCATCAGCTTGATGATAACTCTCTGATTGTTTCTTGGGTGTGAACGATAATGGAGAAGATTTCAGATTGCTGCAAGGGCAGGATGCGTGCCTCTCTCTCTCTCTCTCTCTCTCTCTCTCTCTCTCTATTTACAGTATTTGAAGACTGAAGAAAGCCAGTTATTTTGCTAGTTGCTGTAAGCTGTTGCCTGTAATCAGTAACTAAGTGACTTTGCAGTTAATGCGGTAATTGACCAGTGCTTCTTGTGAAGACAACAAGAAGATGGAGCAAGGAACTTGAAGAACAACATATTTCACCAAAAGTAACATCTCAATGAACCCTGTAAACTGGTTTCCAGTGTTTTCCATCAGCCTGTCTTCTGTTTGTGTGTGCATGCACATTTGTGTGTGCATGTGCAGACGTGTCTGCGAGTGTATATGAGTGTGTGTGCACATGTGTGCATGCATGAGGGTGTCTTTAAAAGGGGATTAGAGTTTTAACAACTAGAGACATATGTTGATAGTTCATAGCTGTTTATTTATTATTACAATTTACTACTTTTTAATATACAGTAAGTCTTACTAAGTATAGGAACCTGGTCAGTGCCTTCTGTTAACTTGAGTAAACTGGAGACTGTGCTTTGATTAAGTCATTACCTTTTGTGGTGATCCCAGGAATAAAGGGATTTGATGCCTGCGTACTTTCCCAAGTAGGTTGTAATAAGCCTCAGAACATATCCAGTTCATTTAGCCACGCAGCCAAGGTAGGTCAGAAAATTGTTTCACTTTGAAGACAGCCATCTAATGTGTTTGCTTTTAATGGGCCTTTTTTTGATATCGAGAGACAAATACAATCCTGTCAATTATGTTTAAATTAATAAACTTAGGTGGATGGTATTAAATTCTTTTGGTAACTGCTCCTGTGAGTCCATTTGGGTTATCTTCCTGAGTGAACAGCTCCATAGGGGGATCCAAGATTGCGGCAACCCAGCAAGTCTCAGTCTACAGTGCTCCTCCTAAGACTTGGGCAAAGTGGGTCACCCACCCCCACCACACTCACCAAATCATTTAAAATAGCTGCTTAATTTAATTAGTTGTTTAGTATTGAATTTAAACAATTTAATCTTCAGTAAAAATGACTAAAGGGAAGGGAGCCCGCAGCTCTCAGCAAGCAGGAACCCCTCCCCCACCCTTTCCAGCTGCAGCAGAGGTGTCCGCAGCCGGCCTGGGGGACTTACCTACAGTGGCAAGCCTTGTGGAAATCATCTCCAAACTGGATGCGAAGATCGACGCTTTTATTGAAGAATCCTGAAGTCGATGGGACTCACTCTCGGCCACGCTGCAAAAGCACGACCGAGACATTAAAGAAATCGAGTGCTGAGCCGGAGGGGCGAAGCTAAAGGCCGTGACCTCCGAAACTACAGTGCAATCGGCCGTGGATCAGGTCCGGACTCTCGAACAGCGAGTCCGGACCTTAGAGAATCACACTGACGACCTCTAGAATTGAGGTCGTCGAAAAAATATTTGTTTTCTTGGCCTTCCCGAACGGGAAGAGGAAGGCCAGCTTACAGCATTCCTTGAACAGTGGCTTCCACAGCTGTTAAATCTGGAGGCTGGATCAAGCCAGGTAAGGGTGGAATGGGCCTACCGGGTCACAATACGCGGGCCCGGCTCGAACCAGCGCCCACGCCCGGTCCTGTTCCGGCTGCAGAGCTATAAGGAGAGGCAGATACTCCTAGAAGCTTTTAGAAATCTTGGAAAAGATCCCCAAACCATGATCTATAAAGGTTCCAATATCATGTTATTCCAGGACTTTTCCCCAGCTCTGGTCCAAAAGACGAAGGCATTCGATGAGGCGAAGAAGTGTTTAAGGGACTTAAATATTCAGTAGTCCTTATGCTACCCAGCAACGCTACGCTTTAACCATGAAGGATCCGTGTATAACTTCGGATCGCCGGAAAAGGCTAAGGAATTTTTGGACTCTCTTAGATAAATTGTAAGAGATAATTGATGTTGGTTTGCCTTCCCCCCACTCCGGTTTATATCCCCCCTTATCTCTTTTTTACCTTACTGTTTAACATTATCTTGGGGGGTGGGGAGAGGGATTTATTTATTTGTTCTCTACTTAATGATTTTCTCCCCCCCTTGGTTTTTTTTAATTATTCCATATATATATAGTTAATGTTGGTGGGGGGAGGTGGTTACCTTATTCTATTTTACCTCTGTCTCTAGGAGCAGGGTTGTTTACTCTCCATTTAAATAGGTTTTTTTAAATTTAGAAATAGCTTTTTATTATATTGTTGTGAGTGTATTAGAGAGCCTTTATTTTTGTGAATTTTATATGCGCAATGCTCGGGATGTTCTGAATAGTGTTTCCCCTCCCGAGGGGTCTCGGATTTGCCTGGACGATTATGGTTGATCAATCGGTTAAGTGGTGCACCTGGAATGTCAAGGGGAGTAATTTGCCAGTCAAAAGGAAGAAAATATTATCAAATCTCAAGAAAGAAAGGGTTGATATAGCTCTCCTACAGGAGACACACTTGTTGGATAAAGAACACTTGAAATTACGACAGGGTGGATTTGATCAGGCCTTTTTTTCTTCTTTTAGCTCAAAAAGTAGGGGAGTTGTTATTCTTATTTGGAAGAATATCCCTCTCAAAATCCTAAAAAAGATAAAAGACTAATCTGGACGATATATTCTGATTAAAGCCCTTTATAAGTGAGAGGAATATGGGATTTTAAATTTGTATTGCCCCCCCCCCCCGGCACATCCTTTTAAATTTATAACGAAAGCCTTCTCAAAATTGATGGCTCTCGGTGCCCGTCATACAATTATAGGGGGAGACTTTAATTGTATTATGGATTCAGAAATAGATAGGATTCCCAAGAGTACTGCAGGAGTATCTCCCAGATCTAGACAATTGGTGGATCTGAATAAAGAATTAGGATTAGTAGATGTATGGCGATGTCTTCATCCACAGGGATTTTTTCTTTTTACTCCAATCCGCATAAATGTCATACCAGAATTGATATGTTTTATGCCCCCTCGATTTTTTAAAATTCCATATCATCCTGTAAAATAGGTAGTATAGCAATTCCCAATCACACTGCTGTATATATGGAAACCAAGGCGAGGAACAATGGGACATCCCCACGGCATTGGTGAATGGACCCCTTCCTAATGAAAGATAGTAAATTTGTAAAGTACTTCTCTCAAGAATTTAAAACTTTTTCAGAAATTAATTTAGGTACGGCTAGCAACCCATCAATGATATGGGAGACCATCAAAGCTTACGCGTGAGGTTTGACCATCTCCTACTCAGCGACCCAGAAAAAATTAAAGGGAGAGCAACAGCGTCTGCTCGAAGCTCGCTTAAAAGCAGCTGAAACAGCATACACTGATTGACCTTCTATTATCAAATTGCAAAGGATTACGGCCCTTAGGACAGCTCTAAACACCACGCTTACCCAAACGGCTAAGAGGGAAATATTATTTGCAAAACAAAGGTTATATGAATTTGGCGACAAACCGGGTAGATACTTAGCATTTCTTGCAAAGAAAAAAGGCCCCTCAGACTATCACGTCTATATCAAGGAAAGTACGGGTATTTTGACTCATGATCATAAAAAGATTAATGCAATCTTTAGAAAATTTTATTCCGATTTATATAAATC
>NC_057722.1:72147173-72160735 GCF_004010195.1 Chiloscyllium plagiosum | reverse complement strand
CTCAGACTATCACGTCTATCAAGGAAAGTATGGGTATTCTGACTCATGATCATAAAAGGATTAACGCAATCTTTAGAAAATTTTATTCTGATTTATATAAATCGCAGGATTGTGAAGACAGGACTAGGAGGATGCAATCATTTTTTTAAAAATTTGACCTTTCCGGGCCTAACTCCGGAACAGGTATCGGTCTTAAATGCTCCCCTAACAGTCCAAGAAATACTTGATGCAATCAGGCACATTCAGAGCGGTCAGGCACCTGGCCCAGATGGCTTTGGCTGAATTCTATAAAGAATTTACAGGAACATTGACTGGTCCACTTATGGACATGTATAACTACGCACACAGTCAGGGCTGTCTCCCGCCTTCGTTGAAAGAGGCAAATATCTCTCTTATCCTTAAAAAAGGAAAGGACCCAGAAGATTGTGCATCATACAGAACCAAATCCTTGCTAAATGTAGATTTTAAAATCCTTTCTAAAACGTTAGCATTGGGACTAGAAAAGGGTATTGCCACATATTATAAAGGAAGATCAGACAGGATTTATTAAGGGCCGTAGATCATCCAATAATATTAGAAGGGTTTTGAATATGATTCAAGCCTGCCCCCCGGCAGGAGTAGTAGTCTCATTAGACATGGAAAAGGCATTCGATAGGGTTGAATGGTCATATTTGTTTTACACATTGGAAAGGTTTGGCGTTGGAAAGGTGTTTACCAAATGGGTCTCAACATTGTATAGTGATCCCAAAGCAGTTGTGGTAACCAATGGATTAGGCTCGGATAGCTTCAGGATAGGGGCTGCCGACAGGGATGTCCTCTCTCGCCATTGTTATTTACGCATATAATTGAACCATTAGCAGAAGCAATACGGGCTGATCCTAATATAACGACCCCAAGGATTGGTACAGGTAAACATAAAATTACCCTTTATCCAGATGATGTTCTTCTATTCCTCATTAATCCTCTGATGTCGTGCCTCGCTTAATCGAAGTTATTAATACATTTAGTGCATTCTCAGGCTATAAAATTAATTTCTCAAAATCAGAGGCTATGCCAATGGGTGGCCTTGCTATGATACCCCACTTAGTGGATGGATCCCACTTTCCCTTTCGGTGGTCCCTGGAGGGTTTCTTATATTTAGGCATTTTTATTGCCCCAGTATTTTGTCAGTTATACAAGGCATTTACTGGAAAGGATAAGGCAGGAATTCCAGTGATGGGGAGACCTTCCAATTTCCTGGCTGGGTAAAATAGCACTAATTAAAATGAATGTCCTGCTCCGTCTCCTATATCCTATGAGAATGCTTCCGGTGATGCTGCCGAGGCTGGCACTACATAAATTATATGGCTAGTTGGGTTCCTTTATCTGGAATCATTGACGGCCCCTCATTAAGCTGAAGAAGCTACAGCTTCCACAGGCAAGGGGAGGATTGGATTTCCCAGATTTTTGGAAATATCAGTTAAGTTCCCTACTAAGTTACATAACTGATTGGGTCTTGCCTGACCCACAATCAATCTGGCTGGACATCGAGGCTTCTCAAGTAAAATGCCCACTTATTAACCTTTTATTTTCAGACAAGAGGAAAATCATTACGGGTCATTGTAAAAACTATATAATACTAAACACAATTAAAGCTTGGAATATAATGCGGCAAAATGAGGGCAACACACATAAAACATCCCCCTATGCTCCGATAGTGGGAGCATGGGGATTTCAACCGGGATTTACAGATGCCACTTTTAAACTCTGGAGATCCAGGGGTATCTCATGTTTAGAGGACCTATTTGAAGAAAGCGTCCTGATGTCTTTTGAACAGCTGCGTCGGAAATTCGGATTACCTAATGGAGACCTCTTTCGATACTTCCAAATTCGAGATTATACACAGAAGAAGACTACATTATTAGATAGTCTTTATAAATCAGATAGAGAATGTAGAGTGCTACGACCAATGGGGGTATCTTCGGTCAGTACTATTTATCATTTACTACATGATGAAATATCGGGAGATATGGACAATTTGCTTAAAACATGGGATCAGGATTTTCTATAGAAATCTCTATAGAAACATGGAATAACATTTGGGAAAATGCCAGAAGAATCACCATCTGCAACAGAACTCAGGCTATCCAGCTGAAGATACTTCATAGGGCCCATATAGCACTGGATCGATTGGCAAAATTTGAGGCAGGAGCATCTCCAATGTGTCCCAAATGTAAAATAGAGGTGGGCACTCTTGTACATTGCCTATGGACCTGTCATAAGATCCGTAGATATTGGACTAAAGTAGCAAGTACCCTGACAGAAATTTTAGGAACGGAAATTAAAGTGGACCCTGTATCTCTCCTTTTGGGCTTTTCGAACTTACCCTCCCTGGATATGCACGGGAAGAGATTATTTTCTATTCTCTCTTTCTGTGCAAGGAAAAATATTTTGGTAAACTGGGTGGCTGAGGGCCTCCCTGGACTTTCGAATTGGCATAGATTAATTATGGAATGTATTCCCCTTGACTTCCTTACAAATATGGTGCACCGAAAAACCGAATTATTTCATAAAATATGGCAGCCCTTCTTGAATTATATAAATGCAGATATTTCGGCTATCCTAACAAGGGATTTAATTTAATTTCAATTTAATTGAGATTGCGAACCTGGCAGGTCCGGGGCCCCTCGGGGGAGGAATCCCGCACGAACACGGGTTTTGTTACACTTGATGTTAACACATTCCGAGCATGTATCTCACTATCCAATTTCTGTGTTATCCGTTGTTTTTTATTTCTTTCTCTTATTTGAATAATGTAAGAGACTTAATTATACACTCTGGTTAGTTGTAGCTTAGATTAGTAGTTAGTTGAGTTTTTTTTTCTCGGTATTTTTCTTTTGTTAAATTTTGGTTATTATTTATTTAAGATTTAATTGTATATCAATGTTTGTACTTGAGAGTTTTGTTTATTTTTGTAAACTTGTAAAAATGTTAAATTTCCAATAAAAATATCTATAAAAAAGAGAACAGCTCCATATACAGGCAAGTTTCAGTTGTTATGCAACAAGGGAGGAGAGTTACCATGATTCAGGACAGGTCAGGAACGGGTTACCATGAAATCTCACATCCATGGAAGTGTAGCATTGATAATATTCTGGTTAAAAAGTGAAAAAGCATGTTTTTCTTCATGCATTGGATGTGGACATCAGGCTGACACTTGTCTCTAACCCAACTTATCCATGAGAAGGTGGTGGTGAGCTCCCTTCTTGAACCATGCAACTACGATTGGAACTTCTAAAAACTCTCAGGGCCAGATGTGACATACTGTCATGATCTCCACTGAACAGCCAATGATCCAACCCTTTGAGATCTGTGATACTTTATTATGTTCTTTCTCTAATTACCAAAGCTAAAATCCCCTCTCCCTTAATCCATATCTTCTGCTATTTTAAGGAAACATACCATGCCAATTATTTTATTTCTGGAATTCGAAGGTTGCTATTTTTAAAGCCTCGATTGAAATTTGAGCACAACACACCCAGTCGGATGATAAAAATTCAACACAACATCACCGCATTATGGGTTCAGTGTTGGATTCAGGGGATGTGCTGTTACCGTGGATACCACTGCATGCAAACTGTTTCAGTTTGGCTCAGTCTTTTCCCAGCAGCCTCATCAGATGGAAACGAAACTCCAAGATGAGTTGAGGGTGTGTTCCAAGTCAACAATCTGGAGTTCTCTTCTTTTTTTTTTATCCGTCCCTTGTTTTTCTGTAGCAGCTGGAAGTAAATATCCCATAAAATTTCCAAGGAAGAAACATTAGAACAATAAGGGGCCATTCAGCCTTCGAGTGTGATTCACCGTTCAATTAGATCATGAAGGAAGTGCAATCCAGCCTGTTGAATTGGGAAACACAGGCCCATTTAGATTTAGGGCATATGTCAGTCCCCTGGTAGCAGGAAAACCCCTCCCAATCCATTTGGAGACAGTAAGAGGTGTACATGCACTGTTTACCCATTTGCAGCAGGCCATCAATTAGGTTCATTCAGGATCCAGTTGACACCAATGATACCTGAACCCAATGGAATTTAATAGTGGCTCAGGGAGCTGTAGAGCTGTCCCATGATCTTAGAACATTGCTGAGGAATTCCTGTCAGTTATACCAGTGGTCTAGTAGCAGTGCCCTTCGTTTGCAGGCACACAATGCTCAATTATGAAGGTCCTGGCATCAGGAAAGTGTGGAGGAAACTGGGGGTGGGGGGGGGATCATTGAAAACCAGCTCTTGCTCTACCCTTTGAACCCAGTGTCCCCTATGATATCCCATCACCACCATAAATCCCATCCTGCCCTCACTCACCCATGTTGTAGCATTCAATGATGACTCCTGGTGAAGTTCTTAGAGATTCAAGGCATGGTTTACTCTTCTCAGTGAAACCATTGGCAGTGGAGAGCAGTGCGCCTCTGTTTAGCGGAGGATCTTAAATCCCTGAGGAAGGCTGATATTGGTCAGTTAAGTGCATGGCAAACATTTTAGTTTATTCAGGTCTCCTGTACACAAATGACATAGGGTTCTTATGGGATCTCCAACTGGTTGGTAAGACCGTCACTGCCAACATTAAATCCAGCCCTATGTCTGATCTGTACTTTAACTTGAACTACTCATCTTGGCTCCCAAGGCCTTAATAGCTTCGCCTAATAAAGATCTATCAGTGATTAGAATCAGAATCCCTACGGTATGGAAGTAGCCCTATCAGCCCAACAAGTCCACACCGACCCTCCGAAGAGGAGCAACTCACTCTACACTTACCCTTGATTCATGTATCTGACACTATGGGCAATTTAGCATGGCCAATTCACCTAGCCTGCACATCTTTGGATTGTGGGAGGAAACCCACACAGACACACTCCATACAGACAATCACCTGAGGCAGGAATCAAACCCAGGTCCCTGGTGCTGTGAGGCAGCAGTGCTAACCACTGAGCCACCATGCCACCCCAGCTATCTGCATTGACATCAATTTATCATCTTAAACACTCACCCTCTATCACCAGCACAGTATAGCTACAATATGTACTGTTGCAGAAACTTACCAAGGCTTCCTTGACAGCGCCTTCCATACCTGTGACCTCCATCATTTTGATGCTCAGATACTGGCTGCATAGGCACACCAGAATCTCCAAGTTCCACTCAAAGGTACACACCATCCTGACTTGGATTTCTTTCTTTGATTGTCACAGGGTTAAAATTCTACAACAATCTGCCTTATAACACTGTGGGTTGGGTTACACCACACCAACTATAAAGGCTCCAGAAAGACAAGAAGAAAATAAATGCTGACCTCACCACGGCCCTCATATCCTTGAACAAACAAGATTTTTAAATTACATATATTTTGACATTTCCATTTCACCTTTCTGTCATATTTCTTGTGTTATTGATAAGTACCCCAGATTAAGTGGCATGGGCTATAGCTGACTTTAAGTTCTCATAGAGGTTTATTTAACAGCTCAGACCACAACTTGCAGTTACAGATAACTGTGTACACATCCACCTCTCGTATATTTTCGCTGGACTACATATTGTACATGTGATTTCATCCTGGTCCTTGGTTTGTTCGTACATCCAGCCCCTAAAGCAACTCTTCAAACAATAACTCCACACTTAGCTCAATAATTCCTTGAGGGATGAGGTTCCAAATACAGAGGTCCTCAATTTATAAATGCCCGACTTACGAATGTTGGAATTTATGAACATAATCCCACGCATGGTTTTAAAATGTAAAGACCTAACATATGAATATTTCCTGTGTTAATAAAAGGCTGCTTTCAATTGCCCTAAATGTGCTCTGACTTGTGAACAAATCAACTTGGTGAGGTCCAGTGAGGACTCATAGTGATGAGGGCATTGGCAGAGGCGCGATGAGTGACAGAAGAGTGACAACTGTCATTCCAGCAGCGGTGAAGGGGCTGGTGCCTGGCCACTAGGCCTGTGGCCCATGACACAGCACTGAACAAGAAGGACTGTAAAGTTGGCCACTTTATTTATTTCTTCATTTTTCTGCCTTTATATTCTGTGCTTTGATTTATCTTGCTGTGTTTTAAGATGGTGCCAGAGAATGGTGACACTATACACACTTCTCATTGTATTTTGTAACAAAATAAATGTGACAATAAATAAATCCAATTGGACTCAAGAATGGAACCCATTCGTAACCCAGGGACAGCCCTGTATCCATTTTCTCTGCAATTATGCGTTTGTCTCCTGAACTCCAACACCAAAAGAATAAATTCCTCCCGATACAGAACAACCTTGATTATCTAAACAATCAAGGACAGTCAGGGAGTATTTTATTTGGATACCTGAAAGTTTGGATAATGGGTAATGTTTTTATACGATCTTGAGATCTTGTTCGGATAATCTGAAATTCGGACAATTGATGTTCAGATAATCAAGGTTGTTCTGTAGATCCTGGCAGCTGTTTTGTTTACTCTAAAACAGCTCAATTGGATTACCCATGGAATGTCTACACTTGAGAGGATCAAAATTTCAGCTGCATAAAAGCGAAATACCATCGATGGAGATCTGATGTTCGAGCAGAATGTGCTGGAGAAACTCAGCTGGTCTGGCAGTATCCGTAAAGAGTGAAAAAGGGTTAACATTTCGAGTTCAAAGTAACAGTTCTCCATATCTCAGTTGAAACGTGAAGCTGAGTTATACTGAACTTGATGCATGAACTCGCTTTTTTGCTCCACAGATACAGTCAGACTTGTTGAGTTTCCTCAGCACTTTCTTATTTTATCCTAGCCATAATTTAACTGAGATATTCCAAGTGTCATCGTCAAGACTTATTCCCTCAGCCAACAGATTCAATTTAATTATTTCATTATTAGTTGTGAAACATACATATGGCCGAGTTTCTAACACTGCACAAATACTTGTCTCAAAAGGTTATCAATTGGCTGCAAATGCTTTAGGATGCCAAGCTTACTTATTTTCATTTATGAACCAACCTAACTCTGACAAACATTGAAGGGCCATTTAGTCCTCAAACTTGTTCCATTATTCAATTCATCTGATATATAGATGCCCTTGCCTCATATTCATATGTGTTCAGGAAAGGTGATGTTATCATAATATTGTCACTGGACTATTAATTCAGATAATGTTCTGGGGATGCAGATTTGAATCTAAGTACAACATTAGAAATCTGGAATTAAGGGTCTAATGATCATCATGAAACCATTGTCAATCCTCACAAAAACCCACCTGGCAAGTAAAACTGCCTTCCCCGCCAGGTCAGACCAGAGTTGACTCCAGACACACAGCCAGTAGTTGAATCTTAACTGCCCTCTGAAATGGCCTAGCAAGCCATTCAGTGATATCAACCACTAGAAAGGCGAATAGGAATGAAACCACATGGGCTAAATGGCATTGAAAGTGTCACTGGAAATGATAATGGCAAACACAGCCCTGTGAATCTTGCAAAAATGCTAACAACATCTAGGTACTAGTGGCAAAATTGGGAGAGCTGTCGCACAGACTGGTCAAGCAACAGCCTAACATTGTCATGCTCACAGAATGATACCTTACAGACAATGTCCCCGACAAGATCACCACCATCGTTGAAGAGTGTGGTGCTGGAAAAGCACAGCCAGTCAGGCAGCATCCGAAGAGCAGGGGAATTGACATTTCAAGCATAAGCTCTTCATCAGGAATGATGTCCTGGAATCATCATTCCTGATGAAGAGCTAATGCTTGAAATGTTGACTCCTCCGTTCCTCAGATGCTGCCTGACTGGCTGTGCTTTTCCAGCACCACACTCTTGGACTCTGATCTCCAGCATCTGCAGTGCTCATTTTCTTCCAGTTGATTGTTACCTTACTGCGAAGTCTCTTCCAAGGATGCCTACCTTGAAGTTCTCCTCCTCCCTCTACAAGCTCATTCCTGTTGAAGGGCTTATGCCCGAAACGTCGATCCTCCTACTCCTCGGATGCTGCCTGACCTGCTGTGCCTTTCCAGCACCACACTCTTCAACTCTGATCTCTAGTATCTGCAGTGCTCACTTTCTCACAACACCATGGGGTGGCATGGTGGCTTGGTGGTTAGCACTGCTGCCTTACAGTACCAGGGTCCCAGGTTCCATTCCGGTCTTGGGAACCTGTCTGTGTGGAGTTTGCACATTCTCCCCGTGTCAGCGTGGGTTTCCTTCGGGTGCTCCAGTTTCCTCCCACAGTCCAAGATGTCCAGGTAAGGTGAATTGGCCATGCTAAATTGCCCATAGTGTTAGGTGCATTAGCCCGACAGAAATGGGTCTGGGTGGGTTAAAGGGCTTATGCCCGAAACGTCGATCCTTCTGCTCCTCGGATGCTGCCCGACCTGCTGTGCCTTTCCAGCACCACACTCTTCAACTCTGATCTCCAGTATCTGCAGTGCTCACTTTCTCACAACACCATGGGGTGGCATGGTGGCTTAGTGGTTAGCACTGCTGCCTTCCAGCACCAGGGTCCCAGGTTCCATTCCGGTCTTGGGAAACTGTCTGTGTAGAGTTTGCACGTTCTCCCCGTGTCAGCGTAGGTTTCCTTCAGGTGCTCCAGTTTCCTCCCACAGTCCAAGATGTCCAGGTAAGGTGAATTGGCCATGCTAAATTGCCCATAGTGTTAGGTGCATTAGCCCGACAGAAATGGGTCTGGGTGGGTTATTCTTTGGAGAGTCGGTGCGGACTTGTGGGGCCAAAGGGCCTGTTTCCACATTGTAAGAATCTAATCTAATCTAAAAAAACATCACCATGCCTGGGTGTCTCCAAACCGGCCACAACCAGAGAGATGATGGCACAATGGATATAGGCAGGAGAGGGCTGCCCTGGGAGACCTTAATGTTGCACCTGAATCCCCTAATGTGTCATGGCATTATGCCAAACATGGGCAGGAAAACCTCCTGCTGATTATGATGTACCAGTCGCACTCCTTCCCCAATTCTCACTCCCACTGGCTAATTAATCGGTACCTGTCCATTCTGACCAAGATTTGGAGGCAATATTAAGGGTAACAAGTGTGCAGAATGTATCCCTGATGCACCAGCAACAGTGGCTCAGCAAATCGACTACTGACTGAGCTGTTCAAGTCCGAAAGGATTGTTGTCATACTGGTTGTGCAGTAGGTGGTGAGGAAACCATCAAGAGGGAAAAACACACTTGACTTCATCTTCACCAATCTATCTGTCATAAACACATCTCTCCATGACAGTATCAGGAAGAGGTTATACTGAAGATATGCTCCAGAACTTGTTGAGTCCTTAGAGAAGCTGTTAACAGCAATACTGTCCAGCAGCACCTGTTACTGAACTCGATATTGAGTCCAGAAGACTGCAGGGTCCTCAAGCAGGTCAAGCTAACAATGGCCATATTCCATGAATTAATTAAAGGAATCAACAACCTCCTATCAATTTGAGCTTTAAATGCATGTAGAGGCTTTTCCTAATCTGAGTCCTGAAATGTTGGCTTCAATTGATAGGAGAAAGTGAGGACTGCAAATGCTGCAGATCAGAGTCAAGTGTGTGGTGCTGGAAAAGCACAGTCGGTCAGGCAGCATCCCAAGAGCAGGAGAATCAATGTTTCAGGCAAAAGCACTTCATCAGGAATGAGGCTGTGAGCCAAAGGGATGGGAGGACTCACAGCCTCATTGTTGATGAAGGGCTCTTGACCAGATCGTCGATTCTTCTGTTCCTCAGATGCTGCCTGACCTACTGTGCTTTTCCAGCACCACTCTCGATTTCATATCAGATAAGCTGACAATAGAAATATTCCCTCTCAGTTCTACCCTGTCTATTCCCCTAATGCCTTGAATATGTGGATGAAATCACCCCTTAACTTTTTAAAATCCAACTAATGCAATCCTGGAGGTTCATATAATCTCTCATCACAATCTCATTCCATAAGTTTAGGTCATTCCTTTTAGATTCTGTGAAGTTTAAGCATCATCATAATGTTAGAAATGTCCTTCGTTCCTATTATGAAGAGACAGTGGAACATTTTTTAATATAACTGCCAATCTATAGCAACATATCTATTTATCATTATACTCCAAATATTAATAATTCAAATTTCAACAACTGTCTGACTCTATAAAATACACAAGGTCAAACTTTAATGGCAAACTTTGTGACTGTCTCTGTCTCATTTTTCATTTACTGGAATTTCAGAGGTCAAATGTGCCTGTGTTGTACATTAAGCATCGCATCGCAACTCATTATCCAATGTGCACTGACTGCTCCTGGTCTAGTCCCTCTCTCCTGTTTTATTTCTCTACATTATAAAAACAATTACATCTCGAAAAGTCTTTCAGAGACTGCTGACAATAGTCCTGAAATCAAGAAGGGGCCATCAGAGGTACTTTTTTTCCTCCCTCCCTCCCTTATTTCCACACCTGCTGAAATCGTCTTGAAGATATTGCTTTCTGAACCTCTCCTAAGATGTATGACACTCAGGTTAAACTCACTATCAATCTTCTCTCAGTAATAAGATTTGATTTAAATGGTTTACTGTCGTGTGCATTGTGTGACGATATTATGGCTTTAAGAGGTGTATTTTGCCCTTTTTTTTGAAGAGAGTTTTTAAAGGAGAGATGGCGAGCAGTCTATGCAGAGTCACCAGACTAAAAGCTTGTGAGACCTTGAGTTTTTTTTTGGAAATTGGAACAATAGAAGCAGCCTGTTTGGATTCCCACTGAACCAGGATTTTTAGTTTTTCAGATTTTTTAGGAGTAGTTTTTGCTAGGGTCTCAGCAGGGTTGGAAGCTGAAACCAAAAGAGAAAATGCTGGAAAATCTCAGCAGGTCTGGCAGCATCTGTAAGGAGAGAAAAGAGCTGACATTTTGAGTCTAACTGACCCTTTCCTGGAAGCTATAGTACATCTCGCCCAGCTACACTCTCTCAGAATTCTTTCTTGATGCTTTCCTCCTGGACTGGAGAATTGCCTTTGAGAGAATCTGAGTTTTACTGAATTTGCCTTAGCCAAGAGTATGTTTATGGGTGTTGCTATAGTGAAACAGTTGATTAATAGTGGTTTGCAGGCAAAAGTGAGGACTGCAGATGCTGCAGATTAGAGTCAAGATCAGAGTGGTGCTGGAAAAGCACAGCAGATCAGGCAGCATCCGAGGAGCAGGCAAATTGACATTTTGGGCAAAAGCCCTTCATCAGGAGTGACAAGTATTAGTTTATAATCTATTATTCTGTTCAGGTTTCCAAGAGAGTTAAGTTATTCTACTTCTTTCATATGTAAATCGCAAAACTTTTTTAAAAGTTACATTCTCAAGTGAACTTTAACAATTGGTGTCAGCCCAGATAATGTATTGAAGGTGTTAATACCCCTGTGTGCGGTTGTTTATGCCATAATGTTTAGACTGATTCTAATCTAAATAATGAATTAACAGAATCTTACACGGATTCATATAGTTCTTTTATTTCAACTCTCTTCGTGATAGTCCCCACTGCTCCCTATCTCATCTGTAGCTCTTTCAGTTCCATATATCCTCTTCCCTCAAGATTCCAAATCTCAAGGATAATTCAGGGCAGGCTATCAATTTCATCCCATGAACAAATAGATTTAAAAATTCTGGCCTCCTGCATAATCCCAATTCTAATTACTTTGTTGGCTGCCATGTTTTGAGCATCCTGGGCCCAACAGCCTGGAATTCCCACTCTTAGACACGCTACTTCTTTAAGATTTGGAGGAGTCAGTGTTGGACTAGGGTGGACAAAGTTAAAAATCACATAAAACCAGGTTATAGTCCAACAGGTTTATTTGGAAGCACTAGCTGTCGGAGCGCTGCTCCTTCATCAGGTGATTGTGGAGTATAAGAGCATAAGACACAGAATTTATAGCATTATTACATTTCAGTGTGATGTGACTGAAATTACATATTGAAAAAGACCTGGATTGTTTCTTAAGTCTCTCAACTTTTAGAATGACCATGTTAGTTTCACTTCTTTATAATTTTCATTGCATCACACTGTAAACTTTTGCTATAAATTCTGTGTCTTACAATCTTATATCCACAACCACCTGATGAAGGAGCAGCGGTCAAAAAGCTAGTGCTTCCAAATAAACTTGTTTCTTTAAGGCACTCTATATAAACTAACTCTATGACTAAGCCTTTAGTCACATTTTGTATCTCCTTATGCTTTATGTTTTGTTGATAACATTTGTATGAAGAGCCTTGGAGCCACTTTGCAGTGCTGAAGGCGATATATCAATTCCAGTTGCTGTTATTGTTGTAGTCTGTAATTCTGATAGTGAGCTCTGATGACCAGTTCCAAATTGTGTACAAATGCCTGCTCTGGAATATACTGAGTTCCCAAAATGGCTCCAGTATTTGCACTCACAAAGAATAATAGCTTTGAGGTGACCTGACCAGGCTGGCACAAATAATATGGTCCTGTATAACAGGAGAAGACAATGATCATGCTCTATAAGCATGAATGCTATGAATGGGATGCAAGGTTATCTTAAATAGCATGTAACCTCAAATACCATGCAAGAAACACTGCAGAATTCAGGGAATGTTGTGATTGCATTTGTTGTAGTTATAACTCAAGGTGTTTGTTCTACTGAAGCCTCTACCTGTTGGTCTCTGGATCACTACAGCTAGCTTTGCGTAGCATTTTACTCACTTCTGAAGAATCCCTGGCAGATTATTGCATGCATTTATCATCACCTAGTCTTATACATACCAGCCCAGTCCATCCCGCAAACCACCCTCCCATCCATTGACTCTGTCTATATTTCCCACTGCATTAGGAAAGCAACCAATGTAATCAAAGATGCCTCTCACTCTGGTTTTACTCTCTGCCACCCTCCTCCATCAGGCAGAAGATAAAGAAGTTTTGTATACATGTACAAACAGATTCAAGAGCAGCTTCTTCCCGCTATTATCAGACTTTTGAACAGACCTCGTTAATGTGAATGTTGATCTCTCTCTGCACTTTCTTGGCAGCTGCAACATTGTATCCTGCACTCTGTTCTGTTATCCTGATGCACATGTATAGTACGATCTGCCTGTAAAGCATGTAGGACAACATTTTTCAATGCATGTGATATAAATAAATCAAATCAAAATGAAATCAGATCTACCCAAAATAACTTCTCCTTTTGACTGGTCTCAGCTTACTTTGCATCAGTTTATTTTGTTATGGTGTTATTTATATTGCATTAATATGCAGCATTTTGTTACTTAAGTTATATAATGATTTAGATATTTATAGAGTCATAGAGTCATAGAGATGTACAGCAAGGAAACAGACCCTTCGGTCCAACCCATCCATGCTGACCAGATATCCCAAGCCAATCTAGTCCCACCGCCAGCACCTGGGCCATATCCCTCCAAACCCTTCCTATTCATATACCCATCCAAATGCCTCTTAAATGTTGCAATTGCACCAGCCTCCACCACATCCTCTGGCAGTTCATTCCATACACGTACCATCTTCTGTGTGAAAATGTTGCCCCTTAGGTCTCTTTTATATCTTTCCCCTCTCACCCTAAACCTATGGCCTCTAGTTCTGGACTCCCTGACCCCAGGGAAAAGA
>NC_057722.1:72131400-72145984 GCF_004010195.1 Chiloscyllium plagiosum | reverse complement strand
GGCTCCACACAAAGGCCGCCTTGCTGATCTTTGAGGGGCCCTATTCTCTCCCTAGTTACCCTTTTGTCCTTAATATATTTGTAAAAACTCTTTGGATTCTCCTTAATTCTATTTGCCAAAGCTATCTCATGTCCCCGTTTTGCATCCTGATTTCCCTCTTATGTATATTCCTACTTCCTTTATACTCTTCTAAAGATTCACATTTATTCAAATGTTTAACTCCAAACATTCCCGTCCTTTGTCTGAGCATTTTTTCAATGTTCCCTTGTACATCATGTGCCTTGTGCCTGGGGAGAAAATGATTATTATTTTATGATTATAATGAATACCTGATGTAACGCTAACAACCTGTATTTAACTAAAGCCTTTAATAAGGCAAAAGTTCCCAAACACTTTAAAATGTATTCCATCACATCAAATTTGACACTGAGCCACACATTGAGGCTTTAGGAGAGATGGCTTAACGTAGACTGAGAGATGGATTTTACATAGTGTCTTAAAGAGGTGGTGAGAGTGGAAATTCAGGGAGTTTTTCTGGAGGGTGGTGTCTCTGCAGCTGAAGGGGTAGCCACTAATGATGGGATGAGTAAAGATAGGGATGAAAAGCAACGATGAAAGAACCCAAAAGTGTGGGTGGACTGAAGGTGGTAACGGGGACAGGGAGCAAGGGAGAGTGAAGAGACCACTGAGGGATATGTGTATCCCAATGGGAATTCTGAATTCACTTGTAGAATCTTTTAATGTCTTTGTACTCTGTTTCCACTAGGCTATATGGATAGTATTGCTCTGAAATCCCATGTGGATTTTGTTAGTAACATGTATCTATGATCACTTCATTCTGAGATCTGCGTTTCCAATTCTTGCTTCATACCTATCCCTGAGTTCCAAGCCACAGCATTGAAAGGTGTGCCTTCAGTAATCCAGGATGTACATTCTGGAACTCCCTGTCTACCTCACATTCACCTTCATGAGTCTGCCTGTCTGACCAGGTTACTTGAGCTATCATTTCCCTCTTAGGCTCAGAGTTCACTTTTGTTTGATTACCCCCTCATTGGGGAATTTTATATGTTCAAGTGGCTATATAAATGATGGGCATTATCATTGTTGGAACCTTTATTGGTGGCAGTGATGTAATGATGAAGCCACTGGATTAGTAATCCCAGAAAAATGTTCAAGGAGAATTAGTTTGAATCTCCTCACCATCTGAAGAGCTCTGCCTCTATTCTCTGTAGTAAGCCACTTTACAGGGGAGCTGGTTCGTGTCACTGTTCGTGTCACTGGATTAGTAATAGAAACCCAAATGTCACGAGATCAGGGATTCAAATCCATCATGGTAGATAGTGAATTTGAAGTGAAGTATTTAGATGTACACTTGCAGTGCTTACAAGGTTATAGGCTAAGTGTTGTAATATAGATTAGAATAGTTAGACGCTTGATTTTGACTGATGCACCAATGGGCCGAAGGGTTTTTCTCTGTATTGTACACCTCTATGATGCTGATCGAGTTCCAGCAGCTATCTCCCCACAGAACATGGAGACCTGATATTCATGTCTCTCTGTTGTTTTATGGAAGTTTCTGTCCTAAGTTTGAAGGCACACAACTGCTGTTGGTTCCTTGAAAGACAATGGTGAGATGGTTATGGGTTTGGACTCCTATGTGGACAGTTCTTACTCCTTGCTGTGGAAAAGTATGGCTATGGGATCTGTGATGCCTTTCCTCATTCATATTGGACCATTTTGAATAAACATTGCGTGACCAGGGAAATTGCCCAACATCACAATAAGCCATACGCCCAATGCCAAACTGACAGCTGGTAGAATGGAGGTCCACTTCCCAGTTAACAGACCTGCTCTAGCCTAAAGCAAGCCTCAGTTTGTATTTATCCTCTACCATCATGGGCAGCATGGTGGCAAGTGGGCAGCATGGTGGCAAGTGGGCAGCATGGTGGCGTAGTGGTTAGCACTGCTGCCTCACAGCGCCAGAGACCCGGGTTCAATGGCGACTGACTGTGTGGACTGTGTGCATTCTCCCCGTGTCTGCATGGGTTTCCTCCGGGTGTTCCGGTTTCCTCCCACAGACCAAAAAAAATGCGCAGGTCAGGTGAATTGGCCATGCTAAATTGTCCGTAGTTTAGGTGAAGGGGTAAATGTAGGGGAATGGGTCTGGGTGGGTTGTGCTTCGGCGCGTCGGTGTGGACTTGTTGGGCTGAAGGGCCTGTTTCCAACTGTAAGTAATCTAATCTAATCAGCCCAGACTAAACTCATTGTAGGTTTGAAACAAGCTAGAATGTCCAGCATTTCTCATATTGGGTTTGGCTGCATTGTCCTCAAAACATTCCATTAGATTAACACAGGAAAATATCTTGTTATTTGCTCCTACTTTGTTTTATTCTTCCCTAAGGAATCTGACAGCAGCGCTTAACATCCTGAAGTCCCAACATAATTGAACAATGCTAATTCTCACCCTTATTAATTCTGACATTGGCCACGATGGCTATACTCTACCCCAGGAAAGCATTTAGATTTTGCATTTTCTATTTCAATCCATGTTTTCTGGGCTGAACATATATAAGGCACTTGTTAGCTGGAGTATTGTGTACAATTCAGGATACCACAGTATCAAAAGAATTTGGATTGATTGGTGAGAGGGTAGAAGCAGTTTGCAAGAACGTTTCCAGGAATGAGGCATTTCACTTGTGAAGTTAGATTGAAGGAGTCAGGACAATTCTCCTTTGAGACTAGGCTAAGAGGAGATCTGATAGAAGTTGTCAAAATCGTGAGTGGGTGGAAGTCAGTAGCTATGGAGAAGCTCTTCCCTTCATAAAAAGAAAGAAGACAAGACAAGGTGATGATGTTCACTTAATGAGCCAGTGCAAGCATGGTGGGCTGAATAGTCTCCTTCTGTGAATCTGCGACAGGGAGCCAGACAATAAAAACATTCAAGATTAATATTAACTGAAGAAAAAGATTGGGTCTTTATTTCAAAAAAGATTTTGTTGAACTTAAAATCCATGTTGCATGGATCCCAAACTAGCCAAGCGCGGCAGGTCAGGCAGCATCCAAGGAGCAGGAGTATCAAACTGAAGAAGGGCTCATGCCCGAAACGTCGATTCTCCTGCTCCCTGGATGCTGCCTGACCTGTTGCGCTTTTCCAGCAACACATCTTCAGCTCTGATCTCCAGCATCTGCAGTCCTCACTTTCTCCCAAACTAGCCAGTTTGGTATCAGATTTTCAGACAGTTACATCGCATCAATATGACATTCCAATAGTAACGCCTTCACTTGATCTTCAACAGTCACAGTACAATGGAATCAGTGCTGCTTAGAGTCAGTCAGTCAGTCCCATTTATTGTTAAAGTCATGTCACATAGCTAACTGTGTTAATAGTTTGTGTTGTCAATAAACTTCAAGATATCTGACTCAACACGTACTTGAATGTTGTAGTAGAATTGTAGAGTTATATAGCATGAAAGCAGACCCTTCGGTCCAACCAGTCCATGCCAACCATAATTCCAAACTAAACTTGTCCTGCCTGCTTGCATTTGGCCCATATCCCTCCACATCGTTCTTGTTCATGTACTTATCTAAAGGCCTTTTAAACATTGCAACTGAATCCACATTCATCACTTCCTCTGCAAGTCCATTCCACATAAAAATTTTGCGAAATTTATTAAGTTGACTAATGTACAGTTAAGCACTCAAACCATATTCTACTGGCAGTGGTGTTTAATTCAAGAAATCAGGTTAGGATGCCAGGTAGTTAGTGACAGCTGGTTGGTAATACAAGGTGATAGGAGCAGCTGGCATTTGTGAACTTTTTTTTAAAACCATCATTGATCATCTACGTGAGTTCAGAGCCAATGTTTGCAACAAACAACTGAGACCAAAATGCTCTAGCCAATTCTATAATCCACTAACACTCTGTCAGATAGTTAAAGAAAGAGTAACTCTTTACTTCAGAGATTAGTGAATAGCTGAGAAGGAAAAGCGTGCAATCGAACCTCTTGTTGCTTGGGGAAACAAAGGATCGAGAAGACTGTTCTATGGCTGCATCTAATAACTACAAGGACTTGGGGTGGCACAGTGACTCAGTGATTAGCAATGCCATCTCACAGTGCCAGGGTCCTGGGTTTTATTCCAGCCCCAGGTGATGGATTGTGTGGTGTTTGCTTGCATCTTCTCCAGTGTCTGGATGGGTTTCCTCTGGGTGCTCTGGTTTCCTCTTGCATCCAAAGATGTGCATGTAAGGTGGATTGACCATGCTAAATTGTGCAGGAGAAGTGGGTTAGCTGTGGTAAATGCAGGGATAAGACTGGGGGGGAGAGGGTGGCTGCAAGGACTGAATGGCCTCTATCTGCACTATAGGGGTTCTATGATTCAGAGAAAATGTACCAGCTTTCAGAAATTCAGTTTAAGGTTCAAATCAACAACAGGTTAAACAAGTTTGAATTCCTATCATTCTGGCAATAGCTAGTGATACAATTGTCCTCTTCATACGTAGGTGTTAATGCACAGGTACAGAATGTACTAAAGTTAATTTAGCTAAAAGCATATAGACTTAATTATTGCTTCTACTTGCAGTGAATGCTTCAGAAAAGCACCTTTCAATGCACTGTTAGATGTCAGGTGCTAGTTCAAAGTCATTGCTCTTTACTCGGCAACAAATAATGCTGCCATCAAAATGGTCAGTAGGACATCCAAATCTGGTATGGCTTGTTTCACCTATTAAATCAGTACTCAGCATTTCATGGCATGTGTAAGCCATGTTCAGCAAGAGGACATTGAGCTAAATGTGCAAGGAATCCAGTTACCCAGGGAAACCCAAAGTGCAATACAATTCCCCACATCAGCATATGAAGCCAGGTCAACAAAGAGACAATGTCCACTCTTCCCAAAGTTCCATCCATGGCTTGCAAGCATGTCAATGAAGTCCAAGAGGGATCTGCAACATCACAGCTCACAGATCCCAGTCAGACAGTACAAATGGTCAATGTGGCACATCACATGGACGTTGTCAGAAAAGCTGAAATATTTGCTTCCATCAAAGCGATGTACATCAAAAGGACTGGACAACACGTGCTAAATGCCACAAGTGACACTTGTGCAAGTGAAAATATCACGCATTCATGGTCTTACATGCCAAACCCAATATTGATCCTTCTCCACGTTCAAGATTAATTCAAATTGGAATCGGATTCCATGGTACAATGTAACAATGTCTGCAAAGTCAACCATCTTATCTTCAAATGCAATTCTATTACTTGTTTTTTAAAAGGAAAATTGCAATCCATGTGCACATTTAGCTTCAACGTGTTCAATATTTTGCCCCCATATATTCAGAATTTGTGATGAGAATCTTTCCTCATCAAGACTTTATCTGCAAAGATACACTACATATATGTGACTGGTAGATCACCAGTATAGTTTTCAATTTCTCAAACATACTTTGTCATCCACCAAGAGTGTAATTCAACGTGATCCCTTCAGGCTTACCATATTGGAAATAGATACATCCCAGATAGACCTCAGGACTTGTCTATTGTGGGAAGGCAAGTCTCTGGTATTTGATTCTGTGATCCTTACAAGAGCTCAGGGTAAACTATTCCAGCATTGAAATGGAAACCTTTACTTAGTTTATGGAATACAATGGCTACACATATATTTGCTCAGCAAGGACATTTTTTTATTTATATCAACCACAAACTGTTGGAAATGATCTGTCGGAGAGCAGTCACAAATGCATCTCGACAACTCCATCGACTACTTGAGAAGAATATCATTTACAAATAATGTACAAAGTTTCCCAAAGGAGCATTTCTAATGCTGCTAGCTGAATTCCAAATCCAGCCAGGAACAAAGATCTTTCTTTCGACCTACAAGCTAATATGATTGAAGCTGAGTTAGAAGGTTGCGTCAACACTGATCTCATACACAATGGTCACAGTCAAGTAGAATATTTCAACAAACAACATCTGATGATAATCTGCAACAATTCCACATCAGATGTTTGACTTATTCTTCAGTTCTCCACAGGTCAGTGAGAAAGTATGTGTATTCTGGTGATTTGGAAACCAACCAGGACTGTACAGAAAAATAATTTTTAAAGCCAGATTAGTAATGATTCCACAAGCTCTACATCAAGACATGCTAAGCATAGGACACATGAGCAGAGGAAATGCCAAGATATTGCAGCATGAATCACAAAATCAGTCAGGCATCAAGCAGGGCATCAATCATTTGATCAAATTATATGAAACGTGTCAACTCCATTAACCTCAACAATTGAGAGAGCCTCCCATGCAATATGAAATTTGTCCTGATATGTGGTTCAAAATTGCGACTGATATTTTCTATGGGGTCCATGAATATGATTATGTTCTGATGGCCAACTATTTTACCAAGATACCTTTTGTGTGACACGTCAAAAGTACCACCGGTGCAATAGTTATTGATATACTGACATTATATTCAGTACATTCGGACTTGCTCCGCAAATTGTGTATAACAAGGGTCTGCAGTACATGCACTAGTGAACCTCTCTAAGACATGTGCAAGAAATGTGGTTGGCCAACATAGTATCTCTTCTCTTAATTGCCCTCACTCTAATAGTCTCGCAGAAAGCATGGTTTGTAATGTAAAATTCATGACAGTCATGTGTAAAACAACTTGTCAAGGTTTCTGAAAGCTTTTCTCGATCTACATGCTCCTCCTCAAGCAATGGTTTTCACTCAGGCACAGTGCTTATGTTTGGAAGAGAGATCCACATGGTCTTTCATCCCATACTCTCATCACCCAATCACATGTGCATACAATGTTGTGGGAAAATAGGAAAGAAAAATGAGCCGCAACATAATCAACAAGTTTGCAGACAGCTGCCCCAACTTGATGCAAGACAATGGATAAGAGTTTGAGATTGTCATATGAATGTGTGGATTCAAGGAAAGGTACAATGTCATTGTTAGCAGCCTATGCCATTTTAACAAGCAATAGTCAATTTTACAAAGAAATTGGTGGCATATCTGAACTGTTTATGGTCAATCACCCATTACAGAGGATGAGAATACAGATACTGAAAGTTTCATACTAGATAGTAATCACACATCTCTGATCAATGATACACTTCTATCTGTGATGATAGACAGCAACACTGTACAGTGAAGCTGCACCACCAAGCTGTGATATCTGTATAAAGACTAGATCTGGTCATGTCATATGTCTGCCAGAATGTTTTTGTAATTTGTAGATAGAATATATCCACATGCAGTCTCGCACATGTTTATCTGATAAGAGTTCTCGGTCTTTACAGGATAAAGAGGGTGATGTATTATTGTACATATTCCAGACAAGTAAAGCAGTTTAAACAACATGATGGCAGGTGTGGTTCCAGTATAAAGGTACTTGTCTCAACTTCACAGCACATTGCAATAGAGTCAGTACAGTCAGTCAGCCGCATGTAGTGTCACGCTCCTGTAATGTAACTGCAATATATGTAAAGCAAGCATAGTTGCTGATGAAATAACTCCACATGAGCCAGTAACCCGTCACCAAGTGACTCATTATTTACATGTGCATAGTGCGTGGCACTGAATCAGCTAGGTTAGAGCTGGCTCTCAGAGTGAACAGAGCCCCTGACACTCCTGTTTATATCTGTCACCCAGGACTCCCTGATTAGACCAAATTAATAGCCCCAATCAGGAAACTGACATTCTATGAGGTGCACTTGGCTGGCCTCAGTACGAGCTCTATAGTTGACATCTGCTATCTAACTAGTAATCATCTCACTCTGGCTCTTTGTTGTTGCTCAGTTGTAAAAAGTTAAATGAACCTACCACGTACTTCAGCAAAGGAAACCTATGTGTCCTACCTGTTGTGGCCTACATGCGATTTCTGTCCCACTGTGAATTTCTACTAATGTGCTTAAACAAATCTTTCCCACATCTGAAGGGGTACTTTTTTTAAAAAAACAGCTCAACTTACCTTCTTAAGGGCCATTCAATGCCTTGTTGAATTTAATTTGGTACATCAGTGGCAGATTGAGCTCTGAGTCAGAACACTATTATTTGTCTGGTGTAAGTTAGTTACATCAGCCTTTCTAAAGAACTTGCACTCAGTGTATACATGATCTGGCAAAACCTAGAACAGGAGAGAGACAAAGAAGAAGTAATCACAGCTTGGAGTCAATCTGAAAGAAAATCAGTGACTAGTGGAGCCTATATATAATCACTTGAGCAATGAGTCATTTTCAGCTGTAGAATGTACAGTGTGACAATTTCAACCATATGTTAATTCCAAACATTCCATAGTAATCTTTTCTATTGGCTGGAGGTCTTTCTCACTGAGGCTATTCAGGTCAATAAATCTATTCAGGTGCTCAAAAGGTGAATGAAACATGAATTGCCCAATGATTTTGTCCCTGGCTTTTACTTGCTACTGTTTTCTGGAGGTTAATCTTTCATTCAGAGGGATGCCAGGCCAATGATGGAAGCTTAGAAACTTAGTCTCCCTCTAATCCCTGTTATGGTAGCTGCCAACTTCTGATGGGATGTGTCATGTTGGGTAGTGGGGGGAGGGGTCAGATCTCCTAACTCCGTTGCACAGTGCTGTAGTTATTAAACTCTTCATGTTATCTGGTGGATCTTACAGAAATAATTGGACACAGATCTAATTCCAAGCCCTCAGTGTTTGCTTGTCCATCGCCCTGTTTGTGATAGTTGAGAATGCGCATTCTTGGTGTCTGATGTGATCATCCCTCTTTGGAGTCTCTGAGAATCGTGGAACATTTGCTTTGGTCTGAATTTCAGTCAATAAGAGGCATAGAGTCGTAGACATGTACAGCACAGAAACAGACCCTGTGGTCCAATGCTGACCAGATATTCTAAATCAATTGAGTCCCATTTGCCAGCACTTGGCCCACATCCCTCTAAACCCTGCCTATATATATATATATACATATACATACCCATATGGATGCCTTTTAAATTATGTAATTGTAATAGTCTCCACCACTTCCTCTAGCAGCTCATTCCATGCATGCACCACGCTTTGTGTGAAAAAATTGTCCCTTAGACTCCTTTTAAATATTCCCCTCCTACCTTCAACTGATGCTCTTCAGACGACAATAAACGTAAGCCACTACCTCTGACCATCTCCTGTTGGGCGAAGCCCATTTCCAGATCATTTCCATGGCTAGTTTGGAAGTTCAGTCAAATCACATTTACCAATGCTCCTCTCCAATGCAATTAAAATATGAAAAAAATTCCAAATTTCTAAAAGCCATTGTGAAACTTATCATGTTCACCCATTGTGTTCTTGTGTGGCTTCAGCCATTTATTCCTCTAATGGTTTGCTTTTCTGTATGGCCTTGGCTTTGTCCGACACATTTGGAATATCCATCATTTTCCCAATGTTCAGAAGCATATTATTTCTCTGTGCCTCTACATTGCATCATGCATATTAACACAAGTCTACGACTTAGTCCCTCACTGTCTTCTAAGACCCTTTGTGCATTCATCCAGTTCCATTTTGAATGCCAGAAAAGGAAAATGAGGGATACTTTTTGAACATGACTTCCAATAATTGACCTCTGTTTCCCAAGTAGTTTAATTCTGAATGACCAAGAATAGAATAAATAGTTCCCTACAGCTACTGCGTTCACCTTTAATGTAACAATGCACAACATCTGATGTTTCCATTTCCAGCTTACAAGCCCATAGTGGTATAGGATGGAGGAACAGATCTATAGCAAAGTCAGATTTACTTTTGTACAATGCATTTATTAGCCTCAAAATGTGCAAAAGAGGTTTAAAACTAATTATGTACTTTTAGAATTTTGCCACTATTAAAACGTAGGAAACTTTGCAGCCAAACATGCAAAGCTCTCGCCATCATTAATGAGTTAACTTTTTATTTTTATTTTAACCTTCTGCTCTCTCTAATTCAAGTGTTTTCCTTAGAGCAGAGGAGATTAAGAGGGGATATGATTGAGATATATGAAATTATTAGGGGCATAGATAGGGGAGACTACAAGGAACTCTTTCTGTTAATGGAAGAATCAATGAACAGAGCGCATGGATTTAAGTTTATAAGTGAGAGAAAACTTTATCACGCAAAGAGTGGTAGGAATATGGAACTCAATACCTGTAAGGGTGATAGAGGCAGAAGGGTCCGAGCATTTAAGAAGTATTTAGATGTGCACTTGCAATGCCATGATAGACAATGCTGCTGACCAAAAGCGAGAAAGTGGGATTATAATAGTTAGGTGGCTATTTTTCAACAGCACAGACGCGATGGGACAAAGGGCCTTTTTCTGTGCTCTAGACCTGTGCGTGCCTCTGTGATTCATCCCACTTCTCTCAAAGGTTTGCATCTTCCCTGAAACATGGATTGCCTACTTACTTAAATGCATTTTAACTATATGCAGTTTCTAACAAATAAGTCCAATAACAAACTTAATTTCATCCCACGCTGCTTTGAGGTATTTTTCTCTAGCTTCTTTAAGAAATATTATCAGGACTAACTGTATGATTAATAATATATTCTATTAAGAGTCTTGTTTTATGTCAACTTCTTGAGATCGATCAACCTTTTTTGAGTAATGGTGCCAAGGAATATGCAGCTAAACTGGATCAACGGAGTTGTGTAATGGAGCAGTTATGAGGGGCTGAAATAAGAACTGTTGAAATGCTCATTCTGAATGGCAGCAACAGCACAGGGAGAGTAAGAATGTTAATGGTAGGGGTCATGGTTTTCCAACTGGGCAGGTGTGACATCCTCCTGTTCCCACATTCTGAAAAGAGTCATGCTTCTCAATCATATGGCCTTTATAGTTAATAAAATCTCTACATCTCTAGATGATTTAAGTAAAATACGAGCTTTCCAAATCTGATTTGGAAATTTGTGACCTGCAGTTCTTTTATGTTCTTTCCACCAACCACCTTGTTACTGACTCCTAAAAAAAACATGCATCGAGCTGCACTCTGTAACCACCTGGGCATTTTTGCACTTCAAGCTACCATCTTGAGCAATTCTGGATGATCCTTACTAAATTTTTAATTCACTTAAGCTCAATATATACTTGATGAGTTACAGGTAGCTCTTGTGTGTGTTTTGGCAGCACAATTTGGCTATTACGTTGCCGTTAGAATTAGGCAACAATACTTTTGAGGATGGTTACTCTGTTCGCAACAAAATGATTCCAGTGTACAATTGTTTCGCAAGCTTCATTGTGTGTATGGGCTGATGTCAGCACTAAAGTCTCCGCACCGTCCTGTGCATGGGCCGATGTCAGCGCAAACGTCTCCGTGCTGTTCTGTGTATGGGCCGATGTCAGCGCAAACGTCTCCGTGCTGTTCTGTGCATGGGGTGATGTCAGCGCTAAAGTCTCCGTGGCATCCTGTGCATGGGCCGATGTCAGCGCTAAAGTCTCCGTGCTGTTCTGTGCATGGGCCGATGTCAGCGCTAAAGTCTCCGTGCTGTTCTGTGCATGGGGTGATGTCAGCGCTAAAAGTCTCCGTGGCATCCTGTGCATGGGTCGATGTCAGCGCTAAAGTCTCCGTGGCATCCTGTGCATGGGTCGATGTCAGCACTAAAGTCTCCGCGCGGTCCTGTGCATGGGCCGATGTCAGCTCTAAACTCTCCGTGCTGTCCTGTGCATGGACCGATGGCAGCGCTAAAGTCTCCGCGCCGTCCTGTGCATGGGCCGATGTCAGCGCTAAAGTCTCCGCGCCGTCCTGTGCATGGGCCGATGTCAGCACTAAAGTCTCAGCACCGTCCTGTGCATGGGCCGATGTCAGCTCTAAACTCTCCGTGCTGTCCTGTGCATGGACCGATGTCAGCGCTAAAGTCTCCACGCCGTCCTGTGCATGGGTCGATGTCAGCGCTAAAGTATTCGCGCCGTTCTGTGCATGGACCGATGTCAGCGCTAAAGTCTCCGCGCCGTCCTGTGCATGGGATGATGTCAGCGCTAAAGCCTCCGCGCCGTCCTGTGCATGGGCCGATGTCAGCTCTAAAGTCTCCGCGCCGTCCTGTGCATGGGTCGATGTCAGCGCTAAAGTATTCGCGCCGTCCTGTGCATGGGATGATGTCAGCGCTACAGTCTCCGCGCCGTCCTGTGCATGGGATGATGTCAGCGCTAAAGTCTCCGCGCCGTCCTGTGCATGGGCCGATGTCAGCTCTAAAGTCTCCGCGCCGTCCTGTGCATGGGTCGATGTCAGCGCTAAAGTATCCGCGCCGTCCTGTGCATCGCCGATGTCAGCGCTAAAGTATTCGCGCCGTCCTGTGCATGGGCTGATGTCAGCGCTAATGTCTTCATGTCATTCTGTGCATGGGATGATGTCAGTGCTAAAGTCTCCATGTCATCCTGTGCATGGGCTGATGTCAGCGCTAAAGTCTCTGCACCATCCTGTGCATGGGCTGATGTTGCCGCTAAAGTCTCCCCGCCGTTCTGTGCATGGGCTGATGTCAGCGCTAAAGTCTCCGTGCTGTTTTGTGCATGGGCTGATGTCAGATCTAAAGACTCCGTGGCGTCCTGTGCATGGGCCGATGTCAGCGCTAAGGTCTCCGCGCCATCCTGTGCATGGGCCGATGTCAGCGCTGAAGTCTCAGCACCATCCTGTGCATGGGCTGATGTCAGCGCTAATGTCTCCACATCGTCCTGTGCATGGGCCGATGTCAGCGCTAAAGTCTCCGCGCCGTCCTGTGCATGGGCCGATGTCAGCGCTAAAGTCTCAGCAACGTCCTGTGCATGGGCCGATGTCAGCTCTAAACTCTCCGTGCTGTCCTGTGCATGGACCGATGTCAGCGCTAAAGTCTCCGCGCCGTCCTGTGCATGGGCCGATCTCAGCTCTAAACTCTCCGTGCTGTCCTGTGCATGGACCGATGTCAGTGCTAAAGTCTCCGCGCCGTCCTGTGCATGGGCCGATGTCAGCGCTAAAGTCTCAGCACCGTCCTGTGCATGGGCTGATGTCAGCGCTAAAGTCTCCTCGCTGTCCTGTGCATGGGCCGATGTCAGCGCTAAAGTCTCCGCGCCGTTCTGTGCATGGGCTGATGTCAGCGCTAAAGTCTCCGTGCTGTTCTGTGCATTGGCTGATGTCAGATCTAAAGACTCCGTGGCGTCCTGTGCATGGGCCGATGTCAGCGCTAAGGTCTCCGCGCCATCCTGTGCATGGGCTGATGTCAGCACTAAAGACTCTGTGGCGTCCTATGCATGGGCCGATGTCAGCTCTAAAGTCTCCGCGCCGTCCTGTGCATGGGCTGATGTCAGCGCTAAAGTATCCGCGCCGTCCTGTGCATGGACCGATGTCAGCGCTAAAGTCTCCGCGCCATCTTGTGCATGGGCTGATGTCAGCGCTAAAGTCTCCACGTCGTCCTGTGCATGGGCCGATGTCAGCGCTAAAGTCTCCACGTCGTCCTGTGCATGGGATGATGTCAGTGCTAAAGTCTCTGCACCGTCCCGTGCATGGGCCGATGTCAGCGCTAAAGTCTCCACATCGTCCTGTGCATGGGATGATGTCAGCGCTAAAGTCTCCGCACCGTCCTGTGCATGGGCCGATGTCAGCGCTAAAGTATTCGCGCCGTTCTGTGCATGGACCGATGTCAGCGCTAAAGTCTCCGCGCCGTCCTGTGCATGGGCTGATGTCAGCGCTAAAGTCTCCATGTCATTCTGTGCATGGGATGATGTCAGTGCTAAAGTCTCTACACCGTTCTGTGCATGGGCTGATGTCAGCGCTAAAGTCTCTACACCATCCTGTGCATGGGCTGATGTTGCCGCTAAAGTCTCCACGCCGTTCTGTGCATGGGCTGATGTCAGCGCTAAAGTCTCTGCACCGTCCTGTGCATGGGTCGATGTCAGCGCTAAAGTATTCGCGCCGTTCTGTGCATGGACCGATGTCAGCGCTAAAGTCTCCGCGCCGTCCTGTGCATGGGCTGATGTCAGCGCTAAAGTCTCCATGTCATTCTGTGCATGGGATGATGTCAGTGCTAAAGTCTCTACACCGTTCTGTGCATGGGCTGATGTCAGCGCTAAAGTCTCTACACCATCCTGTGCATGGGCTGATGTTGCCGCTAAAGTCTCCACGCCGTTCTGTGCATGGGCTGATGTCAGCGCTAAAGTCTCTGCACCGTCCTGTGCATGTGTCGATGTCAGCGCTAAAGTCTCCGTGCTGTTCTGTGCATTGGCTGATGTCAGATCTAAAGACTCCGTGGCGTCCTGTGCATGGGCCGATGTCAGCGCTAAGGTCTCCGCGCCGTCCTGTGCAAGGGCCGATGTCAGCGCTGAAGTCTCAGCACCATCCTGTGCATGGGCTGATGTCAGCGCTAAAGTCTCCACATCGTCCTGTGCATGGGCTGATGTCAGCGCTAAAGTCTCTGCACCGTTCAGTGCATGGACCGATGTCAGCTCTAAAGTCTCAGCACCGTCCTGTGCATGGGCTGATGTCAGCGCTAAAGTCTCCACGTCGTCCTGTGCATGGGATGATGTCAGTGCTAAAGTCTCCACATCGTCCTGTGCATGGGATGATGTCAGTGCTAAAGTCTCTGCACCATCCTGTGCATGGGCTGATGTTGCCGCTAAAGTCTAAAAAGCTGT
>NC_057722.1:72124471-72130900 GCF_004010195.1 Chiloscyllium plagiosum | reverse complement strand
GATGTCAGCTGCTGGCAGAGCATATGAGAGGTGCAGTTCAGGGTCCAGCACCACGAGGTCATTGCAATTCTCTTTTGTCTTCTATGTTGAAGGAAATTGAGAGGCAGTTGCAGCTCCGAGAGGGCAACGATGACAATGCAGAATGTAACAGGGTAGCAGTTTGTTCAATAAGACATCATCCTATGAACAGCTTCTTCAAGACAGAAGAACAAGGGCAAAGCAGCAAAAACTGGATCTCATTTTTAAAACCAACCCCAAGGAACAGTCAGAAAACCACAGCCATCCACTTCTGCAATCACAATCATACCTGAGGTTGGTGATAACGATAACCTTCTGTCCCTGCATTTACAATATTTTTTCAATGTAATGTGCTAAATTTACTTTTGTTTCTTTTGCAAATATGATTTCAACCTTCATTCAGTCTGTGTTATGCTCTGTGCTTTTGGGTGATTTTTGAGCGATTGTGAGTGATATTTTTTGCTGATCTGCCCCTATACCCACTTTTCCCATAGGCTCCATTATTTCTATTAAGCGATTTTCTGTTAAGCGAGGTTTCACTGGAACACAACTTCGGCTTTATAGGAGAAATACCCCTGCTGAAAAATCAATTCAAATCATTTTACATAATTAACTGTAAATCAAACTTTTCTTCAAGGGACATAGTTGTGAGAAGGAAGTCAGTTGAACAATCTTTTAGGAATTGATCAACAACAAAGCAATGATAATGTTCTGCACTTTAATCTGATTATTCAGATCTCATTCTCTTGGAGTCAGAGAGTTCCATTAGATCATAAACCACAAATTGATATTTTTGTTTTCTGTCTGAAGATAAAAATATAGATGGATTGAAATGGTGGTAATGGATACAATCCCCCATTTGGGCCATTAAACAAAAGGTTATGATCTTTGAGTAGTTTCGCTGTTTGAACAGCTAAAAATGTTCAATAATTTTGACAACTAATGCACTATCTAGCTTGAGTGCTCATTAAGCTGAGTGCTTCCACAGGCTGGGAATGAAATATTCTTGTCTAAAGTATCACCAACTCATTGAACCCTGTACTAGCTACAGTGCAGAAGTGAGTAATGTGGGCTGTTGATTCCATGTCAGTTCTGTGAAAGTGACATGTAGATGGTTGCCAGTCCTGACAATGTCTCCATTCAAGTTGCATATTTGCTTCACTTTTGAGAGATACAATTGTGTCTACCTCCATCACAGTCTCAGACGGTGCATTCCAGATTGCAACACTATGCTGGGTGAAAAGGTTTTGCCTCATGTCGTCTTTGTTTCTTTAGCCAATACTTTTAAATGTTTGTCCTTAGGTTCTTGACACTTCTGTTAATGGGAAGCAGTTTCTATCTGCTATCTCAAAACCCTTCATTATTATATTGAACTCTCCTCCCAACTTTTTCTTCCGAGGAAGAATATTTCCCAAATTTATCCACCTAACTGAAGCTTCTTATTCTTGTAAACCTTTTCTGCAGCTTGTCTCAAGCCTTCACGTATTTGCAAAAATGTGGACCCAGAATTGAATGTAATTCTCCAGTTGAGGCGAAACCAATATGTAAAAACCGTTTTTCCCCTGTATTTTTGAAAATGGAATGAATAGGAAAAGAACTGTTTTGAAAGCCAAAGGCTTTGAAAGGACTGCTGTACTTTTTAGAAGCAAGTTTCCTGACATTCATTGTAAATGTGTCAAGAGATTTTCTAAGTTTTGAACCAGTCACTCTGTGCCTCCTGTGAGCAAATGAAAGCATCTGTAGAAGGATAGTTGAGGATCAGCAAGTCCTGGCACTCATATAAATGATGTTTACACTGTTGTTTGTTCAAAGGAGGGTGAGAGGACTGTAGATGAGCTGGAGCCAGGGTGATTATACAAAGGTAGATTTGGCCAACAGCAAATAGCTCATTGGTCTGTGGACTGCTGACCAGCTGATGATGCAAAGGCCTTCTGACTGTCAACAACTTTGTGATTCACTCTTAGGTAGCTGAACGCTTTTAAATGTTTTATCACAAGCCTGTGAAATAGAAGATGCCATCTTTCACTCTGCCCTGCAAATCTGAACTAAGACAGTTTATTTTCCCTCATCAGTGGGAACCATAGTAAACTAAGTTGTGAACCAGTCACTCTGCTTTTGAGGAGCAGCAATTCCTGACAAGCTAAAAGGTTCATCTCAATGAACCCCGTGGAAGAGAACAATTGATCTGACTTTCCAGTCTTTTCCTCCATCCACAACACTCATTTTTTGTGAGTGCCTGTGTGCGTAGGGGAGTTTTATGAGGGTGTTAGAGTTTTAAGTCCAGTGTTTTGTGTCAATGGTTCACAACTGTTTGCAATTAGTCACAATCCATTTATTTGGAATAAATAGTTATTCTTGTTAAGTGCAGAAACTTGGTCAATGCTTTTTGTCAACCTACATCGAAAACACAGATAAATTGGGGAATTCTGCATGCTTTTACACAACCCTTAATTTTCATGATGACTCCAAGATTAGTGTGATGTGATTTACAGTGTTCTACCCCAGTGAGATGTAACAAATCTTTTATAAATGTACAACATTATATCCTAGCTTTACTCCACTTGCTGTCTATTTGTAAACCTTAAGAAATCACAGGCTTTTAAACCCAACCTGCCACCTCTAAAGAATTCTGTGCAAGCACGACCAACTCCCTCTGCTCCTGCGCCCCAATCTAATGGAAAAATGTGAGCCTTTGCTTAATTTAATATGATTGCATTGCATTTTTCTCACACAGTCTTTTTGCACTTAATCTTTCATCCAGGCAGAACGTTTCAGGTTTATGAAGAAAGGAGGAAAATCTTACAACCCCCAATGGTGTACTGTTCAATCGTATCTGTGATGAGAGTTCCCTGCACTGTCTTGAATCTCAGGTTGAACAGTTCTAGTGTGTAAGTCGACAAATTCTGTGGAACACCTGAAAGTGCATGGCAACAGCAACTTGCAGCAAAGGGAAGAATATGCAAGAATTCTTTGGTGTCAGAACACAACCCTGCTTGACCCCACTGTGGATCTCAAAGGTTTCCAAGGTTGCCTCATCAAAGCTGACTTTAATCATCACATTGCCACGGAAAGTGGAGGCTCATACTAAGCGCCTACGGCAGACAGCTGGTTTTATTCAGACTCTCCTTTTTAATTTAACTGCCTTCCCTTTTGAGAACTCATTCCCATTGTGGTGTATCTGTGCTGCACCCCCCTGCAAGGGCCTTACTGAGATGGAGTGCCCAAACTGATTGCACTGCACTCCAAATGCAAATCATCTTTGACGTTTTTTTATTGAATACCTTCCAATGCAAGACGGATAACCAAAGAAAGGTGAGGGAAGTTCAGAGGTTGGGTTGTGTCATTATACGTAACATATCAGAGATAATCAGAGGGTTAGATAGGGTGGAAAGGGACAGCTTTTTTCCAAGTATGGGGACGGCAAACACGAGGGGACACAACTTTAAAGTGAGGGGGCAATAGGTATAAGACAGATGTCAGAGGTAGTTTCTTTACTCAGAGAGTAGTAAGGGTATGGAATGCTTTGCCTGCAACGGTAGTAGATTCGCCAAGTTTAAGTGCATTTAAGTCGTCATTGGACAGGCATATGGACGTACATGGAATAGTGTAGGTGGGATGGGCTTCAGATTAGTATGACAGGGCGGCGCAACATCGAGGGCCGAAAGGCTTGTACTGCGCTGTAATGTTCTATGTTCTATATCCTCTGACCCTAAAAGTAGGAAATTGACTAATTTTTGAAGCATGAACCTAGTCGCTGTCCGCATTCCATCAAAAAAATCTCTCTTAACATTAAATCCACCCTATGGTCCATCCTTGAGCATGACTGATTTTCTGCATGATGTTGCTGTATTAATTTTAATGATCATTAATTAATCATTCATTTCCTTTCCCATGTTAATGAATGGAAATTCTTTCATTGTGTGTATTTTCTGATTTCCTGTGCCTTCCTCAATCACCTCACCATCATTTACATTACAATCCATCTCCCGTTCCTCCGTTAGTTGGAGTACAATGTGGGAAAGTGTGAGGTCATGCACTTTGGTAGGAAGAATAGAGGCATGGACAATTTTCTAAATGGGGAGATAATTAAGAAATCTGAAGTGCAAAGGGACTTGGAAGTCCTAGTCAAGGTTTCTCTTAAGATAACTTGTAGGTTGAGTCAGTAGTTAGGAAAGTGAATACAATGTTCGCATTTATTTCGAGAAGACTAGCATATAAAAGCAAGGATGTACTTCTGAGGCTTTATGAGGCTCTGGTCAGACCACATTTAGAGCATTGTGAGCAATTTTGGGCCCGTTATCTCAGGAAAGATGTACAGGCCCTTGAGTGGGTGCTGACGAAGTTCACAAGAATGATTACACGAATGGAAGGCTTAACATATGAGGAACATTTGAGGACTTTGGGTCTATACTCAATAGAGATTAGAAGGATGAGGAAGGGTCTAATTGAAACTTACCAAATATTGAAAGCCTGCACTGAGTGGACATTGGAAAAGTGTTTTCATTAGCAGAAGAAATTAGGACCCGAGGGCACAGACTTAGAGTTAAATAGAGTTAGAATGGAGATGAGGAGAAACTTCTTCAGCCAGAAAGTGGTGAATCTACGGAATTCATTACCGCAGAAGGCTGTGGTGGCCAGGTCATTGAGTATATTTAAGACAGAGACACTTTGGTCCTTGATTGTAAAGGGGATCAAAGGTTAGGGGGGGGAAAGTGAGAGAATAGGGTTGAGAAACTTATCAGCCATGATTGAATAGCAGAGCAGAATCGATATGCCAAATGCCCGAATTTCTGCTCCTATGTCTTATGGTTTTTATGAAACAAGTGGCTATTTATTTCTTTATATTTGGTACATACCATTGGGAAGGTTTGGGATATCCATTTAAATGATAAGTTTACCATGTAGGTACCATAATCTACAGCAACTTGGAGTGGCACGGTGGCTCAGTGGTGAGCACCGCTGCCTCACAGCATTGGCTACTTAGGTTTAATTCCAGCCTTGGGTGAATGGCTTTGAGGTGTTTGCACATTCGGCCCATGTCTGTGTGGGTTTCCTCTGAGTGCTCCAGTTTCCCACCACAATTGAAAGATGTGCAGGTCAGGTGAATTGGCAATGCTAAATTGCCCATAGTGTTCAGAGATGTTTAAGTTAGGTGCATTAGTCAAGGGTAAATGTAGAGTAATAGGGTAGGGGAATTGATCTGAATAGGTTACTCTTTGGAGGGTCAGCATGGACTGGTTGGGCAAATGGCCTGTTTCCACTCTGTAGGGATTCTATTCATATGTTTCAGAAATGTAATGTTTCTTAACGCCTCTCTCCTTTTACAGGAGAAGAATGCACAAAGACCATGTTGTTAGAACATAGAACATTACAGCGCAGTTCAGGCTCTTTCACCCGCAATGTTGCACCGACCAGTGAAACTGATCTGAAGCCCATCTAACCTGCACTATTCCATTATCATCTATATATTTATCCAATGACTGTCTAAGTATCTTTAAAGTTGGCAAATCTACTACTGTTGCAGGCAGGGCATTCCATGCCCTTACTACTCTCTGAGTAAAGAATCATTCAATCATGGGACATGGGCATTGTTGGCTGGTCAAGATACGCTGCCCATCCCCAGATGCCATTGAGAAGGTGGGGTGAACTGTCTTCTTGAACTTCTGCAGTCCATGAGCTGTAGGTAGACCCCAAATGCCCTTAGAGAGGGAATTCCAGGATTTCAACCCAGCAGCATTGAAGGAACGGTGATATATTCCCAAGTCCAGGTGGCTAGTGGCTTGGAGGGTAACTTGCAGCAGCTGGTGTTCCCATGTATTTGCTACCCTTGTCCTTCTAGATGGGAGCAATTACAGATTTTGAAGGTGCTGTCTAAGGATCTTTGGTGAACTCCTGCAGCATATCTTGTAAATAGTACACAGTGCTGCTACTGAGCGTCAGTGGTTGGAGGGATGTTTGTGGTTGCCAATCAAGCAGGTGGTGTCAAACTTCTTAAATGTTGTTGGAGCTGCACCCATTCAGACACATGGGGAGTATTCCAACACACTCCTGATTTGTGACTTGTAGATAGTGGACAGGCTTTGGGAAGTCAGGAGGTCATAGAGATGTACAGCATGGAAACAGACCCTTCAGTCCAACCAGTCCATGCTGACCAGATATCCCAACCCAATCTAGTCCCACCTGCCAGCACCCGGCCCATATCCCTCCAAACCCTTCCTATTCAATAACCATCCAAATGCCTCTTAAATGTTGCAATTTCACCAGCCTCCACCACTTCCTCTGGCAGCTCATTCCATACATGTACTATCCTCTGCGCGAAAAGGTTGCCCCTTTGGTGTCTTTTATATCTTTCCCCTCTCACCCTAAACCTATGCCCTCTAGTTCTGGACTCCCCGACACCAGGGAAAAGAT
>NC_057722.1:72116833-72124359 GCF_004010195.1 Chiloscyllium plagiosum | reverse complement strand
TCCAAGGTCTCTTTGTTCAGCAACACTCCCTAGGACCTTACCATTAAGTATATAAATCCTGCTAGATTTGCTTTCCCAAAATGCAGCACCTCGCATTTATCTGAATTAAACTCCATCTGCCACTTCTCAGCCCATTGGCCGATCCTGTTGTAATCTGAGGTAACACTCTTTGGTGTGCACTACACCTCCAATTTTGGTGTCATCTGCAAACTTACAAACTGTACCTCTTATGCTCGCATCCAAATCATTTATGTAAATGACAAAAAGTAGAAGGCCCAGCACCGATCCTTGTTTCACTCCACTGGTTACAGGCCTCCAGTCTGAAAAACAACCCTCCACCACTACCCTCTGTCTTCTACCTTTGAGCCAGTTCTGTATCCCACTAGCCGCAGTACTCCTAGCGTCTGACTGCTCTTACAGCCATTGTGTCTATATGGTGAGTCCAGTTGAATTTCTGGTTAATGGTAACTGCAAGGATGCTGATAGCAGGGGATTCAATGGTAATAACAAGGGATGGTGGTTAGATTATTTTTTCTTGGTGATGGTCATTGCCTGGCATAAATGTTAGTTGCCACTTGACAGCCTAAGCCTGGATATTGTCGAGATCGTGTTGCATTTGAACATGGACTGCTTCAATATTTGAGGAGCTGCGAGTGGTGCTGAACATTTAGATTAGATTCCCTACAGTGTGGAAACAGGCCCTTCGGCCCAACCAGTCCACACCGATCCTCCGAAGAGTAACCCATCCAGGCCTATTTCCCTCTGACTAATGGACCTAACACTATGGGCAATTTAGCATGGCCAATTCACCTGCACATCTTTGAACTGTGGGAGGAAACCGGAGCACCTGGACGAAATCTACACAGACACAGAGAGAATGTGCAAACTCCATGCAGATAGTCGCCCGAGGCTGGAATTGAACCTGGGACCCTGGTGCTGTGAGGCAGCAGTGCTAACCACTGAGCCACCGTGCCGCCATGTGTTACAACACAGGGTAAACCCTCCTGCTTAATTTAAAGAAAAGATTTATCCTGTACAGTAATCTGTGAAAATTCGAGGCCAAGAACGAGTTAAAGTAAAAGTAACAACTTTATTTCTTTAAACTATAACAAAGAATAATTAACTAACAACTATATACAACTCCTTCCTCTAACCTATCTTTTACCTTCCCTTCTATAATACTAGTCCGATAAAACCCTTCAATTAAGATTTACCAAAATTCAAGTTTTCAAAACCAACCAGCTGTTGGATCTTCTATTTGAATCTTCCTGAGTCTTCTTTTCTTCTTCTTAGGGATTATGCTTCGCCAGTCACGGATCGATAAAGGTACCTTTAAGTGAGCTATTTTTCAGGCAGTCTCTACATGCTGGTGGTTTGGCGCCTCTCCTCCCAACTGTTCAATTTCCCCTGTCTTATACTCCCAAAAGATCGGATTGTGTCAGTGGTTTTTAAGATTGTCAATATACTAAATTGAAACTTGATTGAAATTTGGTATTTTTCGGGGTATAATTTAAACTGATTGGCCTAATTTGAATCTGTTTTTGTCTCCAGGCAACTCAGCTAATCTAGCTTTCAACCCAATGTTACATTGTTACTTTATTGAGAACAGTTAGTGCTGTCAGGTAGTTTCGCTAGCTTTTAACTTTCTTAAAAGTATAGTACACCCACCTCTTCATAACACCTCCCCCGTAAGAAAAAATTAACCATCATAATGAAAAGATGGCTTCACTTTTTTCTCTATTCTTTAAACACATTACCCTGACATACAGATAACTTTAATGTAAGTTCACCTTAACTTCTTCCCGTATAACTGTATATATCTATATATGTATATAGCATTAAATAAAGACTAATCTCATCTAAACTTTTTCAGTAAAATGTGTGATAATGCATCTGTGATTATATTCTTACGACCTGCAACATGTATGATGGGTAAATTAAAAGTCTGTAACATAAGACGCCAATGAAATAGTCTCATATGCTTGTCTTTAAAGCATTCTGAGACTGTAAATGGATTGTGATCCGTGGACACAGCCATCTCTGAGACATTGTGACATACACATTAAAATGTTGTAAGGCCAGTACTAAACTCAATAGTTCTTTTTCGATTGTGGAGTATTTTCTCTGGTGGATGTTGAGCTTCTTTGAAAAGTAACCAACTGGCAGTTCAATCCCATCCTCATCTTCCTGTAGGAGTACAGCTCAAACTTCATTGTCACTAACATCGATTGCCACTATACAAGCTTTTGAAAAGTTTGGTGTTGCTAAAACTGGTTTGGTTTTATGGCTTTCAAATGGTCAAACGCCTCATGGCACCAAAACGTTGTGTTCTTTTTCAGCAAATCGGTTAATGGTGCCCCTACACTGCTGACGTTCGGAAGAAACTTCCGCTAGAATCCACTGAGTCCTAAGAATCAAAGCACCTCTTTCTTCGAGGTTGGTCATGGAAATTCCTCGATGGTTTTCATCTTTGCATTCTGTGGGGTCAACCTTCCATGACTGATGTTATGTCCCAAGAACGTCACCTTTACTTTAGCGAATTCAGTTTTATTTAAGTTTATCACCAGTCTTGCTTCTCATAGTCATTCAAAGAGCTTTGCCAACTGTACCATGTGATCTTTCCAGGACTTACTCAAGATCACTACATCATCCAAATTGACTGCACAGTTTGTTAACCCAACCACAACTCTGTTCATGTGGCGGGTGCGTTCCTCATTCCAAAGGGCATCACTTTAAACTGATATTGCACATTTGGGGTTACAAACTGTTGGAGAAAACTCTCGAGACTCAGACCTTGCAAACTGATTAGTTTATTACACGATATATCATGGGGAATTCACCATCCTAACTATGGCTCGATGCTATTCCAAAGTACATCAGGATGCTACAGGATTATACAGAGAAAGCAGATAGGGGCTGATCGTTAATTACACAGTTTGGTATGCTTCCAAGTTGGTACTAAATTAGAGGTTAGTCATTAGGGTCAAAACTAAAGCACTATTATGCATTCCACAAGTGGACAGAACAAATGTTCTCACCATTTGTTCTATGTACACAGATTATTAACACTCATCAGAGATGTCCCTAATTAGCTGAATGACCATGAAGTGGTAATAACTCGTAAAGCAAGTGGGACTAATTGACAAGTCTATGTCCGCGTGACTGGTTCTACAGCCTGCACTGATCATTCATCAAAGTGGGAAAAACTCTTACTTGACACCTTAGGAAGATAAGGCCTACCTTCCACATTACCTCATAGTAAGGAATGCACAGCCAGCAAAGTTCTAGGGACACAAAATGGTTTCTCAGCCAGATTAGGAAAATAGCTTCCAGGCAAACCATGTCAACTTTTCCCCAACACAAACACAGAAATTTCTTTCGCCATCTCTAGTAAAGTTACCTGTCAGTAACCACGCATTAAGTCTAACTTGGTGATGTAACTTGCTTATTTGACTTTCTCGATACAGTCCTCCAATCTAGGAATTGGATATGAGTCTGATTTTGTAATGGCATTGACCTTCCAATAATCCATGCAGAATCATTGAGTCCCGTCTGGTTTGAGAACTAAGATGATTGGTGAACTCCATTCGCTCTGGCTTGGTTCGATGATGTCCTCTTTGAGCATCCACCTCCTTCTGGACTTCTCTGGCTTTGAAAGGATTAAGCCAATAGGGATGTTGTTTTATTGGAGCAGTATTCTCTATGTCTACTTCATGTACAATGATTTGGAGATGCCGGTGTTGGACTGGGGTGTACAAAGTTAAACTCACACAATGCCATGTTATAGTTCAACAGGTTTAATTGGAAGCACGAGCTTTTGGAGCACTGCTCCTTCATCACAACCACCTGATGAAGGAGCAGTGCTCTGAAAGCTAGTGCTTCCAATTAAACCTGTTGGCCTATAACCTGGTGTGTGATTTTTAACTTCATGTACAATAGCACTAGTCCTCCCCATCTGACATTCTTACATATGTTCTTACACTGCAGTGACAAATCTTTCAACTGTGTTCAACACTCCTGAGACAGATAGCTTACTGACCTATCCCACTCCTCAAGGACTTCTTCATTTTTAAATCTATTTTGAGGCATATCAAAATCCACATCATCTGGATTTGATTCCTCACTCTGCGGGGCAGTAGCTAACACCTGTTTCTCCAGTTCCTTCTCTCTCACATAATATGGTTTCAACATGTTCATATGACATGTCCAATACCTTTTTTTCTCTAGCTAGCACCTGTTCACCTGACTCTGCTTTTTCTCAATTTGTTAGGTGCCACTAAACCTGGCTTTGAAGGGATCTTGGATCACTGGTAACAGTACTAACACGTTATCCCCTCAGGAAAATCTCCGAGTCTCAGAGCTTTTATCTGCCACCTGCTTCATTCTATGCTGTGCCCTCTTGAGGTGCTGTTTAGCTAATTCACCTACTCGACTTAATCTCTCCCACACCTCCGATACATAATCTAATTGCGAGATATCTGACTTTGGTTGTGTCAATTTTTTCTTTAATAAATTTCAAAAGGCCTCTCACTTCATGCCCGAATATTAACTCAAAGGGAATAAATTGAATAGATTCATTTGGGGCATCTCTAATGGCAAACAATATGAATGGGATACCTTTACCCCAATCATTCAGGTAACCCTGACAGTATACTCTCAAAATGATCTTCAAAGTCTGATACCACCTTTCTAAAGCTTGCTGGGATTCAGGATGATATGCACTGGATTTAAAGTGTTGTATACCTAAGCTATCCATAACCTCCTTAAACAGCCTAGCAGTGACATTTGACCCTTGGCCCGACTGAATCTCTCTGGGTAGCCCATACCATGTGAAGAAAGCTATTAACTCCTCTACTACATTTTTTGCCTTGATACTCTGTAATGGACTTGTCTCCGGAAACCTGGTAGACACATCCATTATGGTTAACAAGGACTGGTCCCCTTTTAGTTCTCAGGACAGACACAATCAATTATAACCCGTGTAAATGGTTCTTTAAATGTGGGAATTGGCAACAAAGGGGCTGGTTTTATTACCGCCTGTGGCTAACCTACCATTTGGCATGTATGACACATACGGCAAAAATTAACCACATCCTTATGCATTCAAGGCCAATAAAAATAATTTTGTACCTTAGCCTGAGTCTTTAGTATCCCGAGGTGACTTCCTACAGGTAGTTTATGTGCTACCCGTAACACCTCCTGTCTGTATGCTACTGGCAACACAATCTGGCGGACCTCGGCCCATTTCTCCTCTGCACTAATCAGTTGTAGTCTCCAGTTCTGTCTTAGGATTCAATCTTTCAGATAATAACCCTCCAGAATATTTGCTGCGTCCTTTTTGGAGTACACATCCTCATTACATTTTTTATTGTCTAGTCTTGCTGTTGCAAGTCTCTTAGCCTTTCAGGACTAAACATCTCTGTCTGACCCTCTGCCTGTTCAGGTTTTTCCTGCATCATTACATCAAGACAGGATATCTGCTAACTGGACCTCAACTCCTTCACCTTTCTCTTTACTTTTTGCTTTGTGTTGTGATTTATGATAGTGGGATCTGGTTACCACATGGTCTGGGAAAATACCAGGATATTTCTGTTTTAACTCCTCAGTTTCTTGGTCTTTCCTGGGCTCCTCCACAACAAGGGGTGTCACTCCCACCTTGGACCCTGCCAAATCATTCCCAAGAACAAACTGTATTCCTGGAACTGACGCTCTATCAATGGCTCCCACTGTAACATCCCCAGTCTTAAGTTGGCACTCCAACCTGATCTTGCATAGGGAACACAAAATTTCTGTCCATCTATCTCATAAATTACCACACTGTTCGGTAACAGATCAGAAAGCGTGTATTTTCGCTCATCCCTTAGTATCAGTGACTGGTTAGATCCTGGATCTCTCAAAATGATAACTTCTTTTCCTTCTCCTCCTGCTTTTTCTGAGTATCCACAGAGGTGAATTCTTTGTAGAGATCACATGCTAACTCCATATCCAGCCCCTGCCTAGGCTGTGCACTCTTCTGTGGCTCCTCAGCTCTTCTTGGGGTCTCCTTTACTACCTTCACTAATGCCACTGGCTTAGCTTCTTTTACCACATCTTTTCCCACAGCATCTTTCTTCAATGAGCAGCACAGTAACTTTATGTGTCCCACCTTCTGGCAGTGAAAGGTGGGACTTTACGTGTCCCACCTTTTCCCAGCCTCCTTCTGTAATTTTCTGTGTCTCATTCCATTACAGTGAAAACATATGAGGCCTTTCACCTCCTGTCCACCCTCTTGGGCTTCTTTAACCTGTGAGAAAAATCTTACCAGTGCTCTCTATTCTTTCTTTCGTAGTGTAAGATCTCCCCTACTCCCAACTTCTATCCCTCACAAGATGAAATTCTGACCAGAAACTTGTCTTATGCGCCAACATGTATTCATCTGTTAATTCTGCTGCCCTTCTCACTGCCTGAACTTTCTGTTCCTCCATGTGAATTCTTACCATCCCTGGAAGTGAGTTTTTAAACTCCTCCAGCAGAATAATCTCTTAGAGAGCCAAATGTCTAATCTATTTTCAAAGCATGCACCCATCGATCAAAATAACTATGTTTAATTCTTTTGAACTCAACGTAATTCTGACCGGGTTCCTTCTTTGTGTTTCTGAACCGCGGTCTATATGCTTCTGGTACCAATTCATTTGCACTTAAAACAGCCTGTTTAAACTCTTCATAATCTCTTGACACCTCATCTGACATCACAGCAAATACCTCACTAGCTCTGCCTGCCAGTTTAGTCTGAACTAGCATTACCCATAAATCCTCGGACCACTCCATCTGCCTAGCCAATTTTTCAAATGAAATTATATACATATATATATCACTATCTTCTCTTTTAATCTCCATCCTCTTAACTTGACTTTGCTGACTAAATCGCAACTTCTCAAGTTCAAATTCTCTCTCTTTTTGCTCAGCTAAGAACCTTCTCTCTCTTTCTTTTCCCTCTCTGTCTCTTTCTCTCTCCCTTTCTTCTCTATTTCGTTGGTCAGCTAAAAGTCTTCTCTCTCTCTTTCTCTCTCCTTGTATTCTCTCTCTCTTTCTCTCTCCTTGTCTTCTCTCTCTCTTTCTCTCTCCCTCTCTGTTCTCTGTCTTTCTCTTTCTTCTCTCTCTCTTTTCCTTTCTCTCTCCTGCTCTCTTTCCTCTCTCTCTCTCTGTTTATTTTCTAACTCTATTTTCTCAACTGTAATTTAAGTTTTTTTACCTCTACTGCACTTGTCACACCAATGTAACTCCCTAACAATTTCAACTTTACTTTTGCCCTTGGTTAAACTCAAATCTAAGTTCTGGATTAGTGGTGCTGGAAGAGCACAGCGGTTCAGGCAGCATCCGAGGAGCAGTAAAATCGACGTTTCAGGCAAAAGCCCTTCATCAGGAAAACAGGCAGAGAGCCTGAAGTGTGGAGAGATAAGTGAGATGAGGGGGGGGGTGGGGAGAAAGTAGCATAGAGTACAATAGGTGAGTGGGAGAGGGGATGAAGGTGATAGGTCAGGGAGGAG
>NC_057722.1:72097574-72116368 GCF_004010195.1 Chiloscyllium plagiosum | reverse complement strand
GGCGTTCTGTCCTTGTTGCGGTTGGAGGGGTGGGGTCTGAGGGCGGAGGTGCAGAATGTGGACGAGATGCATTGGAGGGCATCTTTAACCACGTGGGAAGGGAAATTGTGGTCTCTAAAGAAGGAGGCCATCCGGTGTGTTCTGTGTTGAACTGGTCCTCCTGGGAGCAGATCCGGCAGAGGCGGTGGAATTGGGAATACGGAATGGCATTTTTGCAGGAGGTAGGGTGGTAAGAGGTGTAATCCAGGTAGCTGTGGGAGTCAGTGGGTTTGTAAAAAACGTCAGAATCAAGTTGGTCATCATTAATGGGATGGAGAGGTCCAGGAAGGGGAGGGAGGTGTCAGAGATGGTCCAGGTAAATTTGAGGTCAGGGTGGAATGTGTTGGTGAAGTTGATGAATTCCTCAACCTCCTTGCAAAAGCACGAGGTGGCGCCAATGCAGTCATCAATGTAGCGGAGGAAGAGGTGGGGAGTGGTGCCGGTGTAATTATGGAAGATCAACCGGACTTGGACATTATTGAGCTGAAGAAGGTAATTAGGCATGAATGTGGTACTAGGAGAAGGGCGAGGGCGGGGGGGGGGAGCAGAGAGAGAGAGAGAGAGAGAGAGAGAAAGACAAAGAGAAGGCCAGAAGATGAAAGAGTTCTTTGTCATTCCTAAGGATATCTCTCAAAACCATAATACTCATATTTACCTTGGCCTCTTATAGGAACATAAGAAACAGGAGCAGGAGGAGGCCGTCTGGCCCATCGAGCCTGCTCCACCATTCAAAAAGGTCATGGCTGATCTTTTCATGGACTCACCTCCACTTTCCCACCCCCTCACCATAACCCTCTATTCCTTTACTGTTCAAAAATCTATCTTTGCTTTAAAAACATTCATTGAAGCAGCCTTAACTGCTTCACTGGGCAGGGAATTCCACAGACTCACAAAACTTTGGGTTAAGAAGTTCTTCCTTGACTCAGTTCCAAATGTGCTCCCCCTTATTTTGAGGCACTATTCTGCACACTTTGTTGCTTCCCACCTCTTTTTGCCTTACGTTGACCTTTCAACCTTCTTATTTAAAATTACATTGCGCTGCAGATCATTGGGCTCATCTACGTGAGTGGGAAATTGACCTTCCTTAGGATTTAGTTTCTCGAAGCCAAACCTTTGTTATTTCAGTGCTTTCAAGGTCTAAAGTCTAAAGGGTCTTCTGAAGTCTCCTCAGTCTATTGAATACATGAATCTATCTTGCTTTATGATCCTAAATAATGCAATGACCGTTTAGGAAATGCAGAAACCTGCCTTTGACCTTGAACAAGTTAACTTGTTCATATTGTCTTCAATAAGGGATGGATGTGTTACCATAAGTCAATAGGAAGCCTTGCAACAACACATTGAAGAGAATACCTGGAACATCAAGATTTGGAATCGTTTTTCTGCCAGGACTCAAAATTGCATCCAATGTACAAGGAAAAGAGCAACAAAAAGCAATATATTGTTGAAGCTGTTTTCATCATTTGCTTCATTTGATTTCTGAACAAAGTTGGAATTTTCCTTGGAGCTGTTCCACTCAGCTGACCTAACTTCAGTGGAAGTGTACTGGGAATGCAATAGTTTCCACTATACTCTCAGAGAATTGAGGGGCTGGCTTGTTATCAAGAGAATATATGTATTTATCTCACCATTATCCCTTGCAAATTTCTATCCACTCCATTTTTTCAGCTATCATTGTTTATGCATTAAGGACTTAAGAGGAGGCAGTGTTATGAGTCAGTGAGCATCATACAGCAAATGAGCATTTCAAAATGACATTACACCAATAAATTCAGTTTCATAAATCAATAGAGTTTGATTTACAGTCTTACAAATAGTGATGGGCATTCACGTGGATTACTTTATAATCCCCATCCTCATTCCCTTGAAGAGGATCGATTTTAATGACGTTAGATAATAAGATCAATTTACAATGAGATAACGGGAAGGCAATGACTTAGTGGTATTATCACTAGCCTGCTAATCCAGGAACCCAGAGTGCTGTGTTCAAATCCTGCCTTGGCAGATGGTGGAATTTGAATTGGGAATTAACAGTTAATTCCAGATTTGTTACTGAATTCAAATTCTACCATCTGCCAAGGCAGGATTTGAACCCAGAACTCTGGGTTCCTGGATTAACAGTCTAACGAGGACTGTGCATCCATTGTTGGGGAAACTGCAAATCCGTTGTTGGGAAGAATTACATTGGTTCACCAATGTCCATTTAGGGAAGGAAACTGCCATCCTTACCTGGTCTGGCCTACATGTGACTCCAGACCCACAGCAATGTGGTTGACTCTTAACTGTCCTTTGAAGTTGGGCAATATCTGCTGGTCCAGTCAGTGCTGGCCTAATCCTGTGAATGAATAATAAAAAGCTGGAATTCCTAGATGTATTGCCTTTTTGTATCTAGTACAATTGGTAGTTTAGTCTCAAAAGTGAGCATTAATTCTTAGGGATTTTCTTTTCTTCTTTAAAACTAAATTTGTTTTTGAAATGTCGAAGCTGACAAACAGTATCAATGGGCAACTCTGCGGTTTGCCCCAGTGTATAACAATTACATCAGAAGCTCTATTTTGTGGATACTTTTGACTGAATTTTCAGGTCCTGTTGTGTGCAGAATTAGGGTCACAAAGGTTTGAAGAATTATGAATCCCCAACTCAATCGAAACAATCCCCAATTCTCCCATGCGATGGGCAGATAATGAATCTCTGGAGTTTCTAGGGAGTCTCCAATTTCCCGATCCAAAGATACAGCAGGCTAGTTAGTCAGCAGGCTTCTATCAACTTCAGGTCTGCAGATTCTGCTGGGACGAGGAGACAGACGAAAGCTGGCCTCCAAGGGGGTGGTTCCTTCTCCCCATGCAATGGTGGCTTGTCTTCCTTGTTAAAGAAAAAATGCAATTAAAGTTTTAAGAGAAAGAGAAGATAGCTTTGTGTTGAAGCATCCTTTCACTTGTAATTTATTTACTGTTGTCACATATTCCTGTGAATCGGTAAGGTTTAATCGGATTTCTGTTCCAGCTTTCAGAATCCTCCCCTGACTCTGTGCCAAATGACCAGGCACATTGTCAAAATCCTGGTTCGCTTTTCTTCCCTGGGACAAAGTGGGGACCTAAAGATTATCCTGACTGCCCCTTCTTGGCCTTGGGGTGAGCACTCAGTTCCTCTGCATTTTGTTTGACAGTTGCAAACATTTTCTGAACATTGAATAGCTTTACTTTAGAGAGGTCGAGAGTTGGAAGAAGTGGAGAAAGGCAGGATGCAATGAGAGAGGGAAGGAAGGAGCTTGTGGTGAAGCACTTTACAGCCAATGGAGTAATTTTAAACAGAGTTCTAAAACAAGAGAGGTATTGGGCTTGAAACGCTAAATCTGTTTCTCCCTCCACAGATGCTGCCTATTAAGTCTTTTTGCCTTTTACTTCTGATCTCCAGCATCCACTGTACTTTGCCTTCGTGGGCGGCACGGTGGCACAGTGGTTAGCACTGCTGCCTCGCAGCGCCAGAGACCCGGGTTCAATTCCCGCCTCAGGCGACTGACTGTGTGGAGTTTGCATGTTCTCCCCGTGTCTGTGTGGGTTTCCTCCGGGTGCTCCGGTTTCCTCCCACAATCCAAAGATGTGCAGGTCAGGTGAATTGGCCTTGCTAAATTGCCTGTAGTGTTAGATAAGGGGCAAATGTAGGGGTATGGGTGGGTTGCGCTTCGGCGGGTCGGTGTGGACTTGTTGGGCTGAAGGGCCTGTTTCCACACTGTAATCTAATCTAATCTAATCTTAGTTATCAACAGTAGTCAGTATTGTAAATTAGGGAATTCAGGTGTTAAGACTAATAGAGATGACCAAGAGAGGAAGGGAGAACAAGGGCTTAGTAATACATTTGTTCCTGATGAAGGACTTTTGCTCGAAACGTCGATTTTCCTGCTCCACGGATGCTGCCTGACCTGCTGTGCTTTTGCAGTACCACTCTAATCTAGACGCTGATCTCCAGCATCTGCAGTCCTCACTTTCACTTAGTTATACTAGGCTTACTCACTTACTTGCCTTAGAAGGGCTCAATTACTCACCCAGAGAACTGGAAAATGTCATCTGAATGAAATGAAGATTTAAAAAAGAAGAAAATAAATTAATAAAAGCAAATTACTGCGGATGCTGGAATCTGAAACCAAAAGAGAAAGTGCTGGAACATCTCAGCAGGTCTGGCAGCATCTGTAAGGAGAGAAAAGAGCTGACGTTTCAAGTATAGCTGACCCTTTGTCAAAGCTAAAAAAAAAGTCATGGATCCAGAAGCAAAGGTGATAATGACAGTGCATAGAGAGATTATAGGGAGATTAGGAGCGGTGAATGACCAAGGCTGAAGCCAGTGTTATGTGACAAAATATGTGGGGATGGGTGAAGCAGAGGCAAAATGGAAAACAGGGGAAAAGGGTAGCAAAGGGGGAAGAGGAGAGAGAAAAGGTGATGAGAGAGTGAGGAGCGAGAGAAAGAGAGACAATCAAGAAATAAGAGGTACAGAACTGTGAAGAAAAACATTAAAAAGATAAATAGAATAAATGAAATAAAGCTACGGAACAGAATGAAAACAGAGGGGTCGAATTCAATGTTGAGACCAGCAGGCTGTAACGGGCCTAGTCGGAAGTCGAGATGCTGTTCCTCCAGTTTGCATTGAGCTTCATTGGATCAGTGCAGCAGGCCCAGGACAGACATGTGGGCATGGGAGCAGGATTCTGTGTTGAAGTGGCAAGCCACGGGAAGGTCCGGGACCTGATTGCGTACAGACCGAAGCGATCACCCAGTCGGCATTTTGTCTCTCTGATATAGAGGAGACCACATTGGGAGCAACGAATGCAATAGATCAAATTGAAAGAGGTACAAGTGAAACGCTGCTTAATCTGAAATGAGTGTTTGAGGCCTTGGATGGTGAGCATGGAAGAGGTAAAGGGGCAGGTGTTGCACCTTCTGCGATTGCATGGGAAGGTGCCGTGTGTGATGGGAGGGGTGTTAGGTGTGATGGGAAGGTGCTGTGTGTGATGGGACAGGTGTTAGGTGTGATGGGAAGGTGCCGTGTGTGATGGGAGAGGTGTTAGGTGTGATGGAGGAGTGGACTAGGTTGTCCAGGAGAGAACACTCTCTGTGGAATGCAAACAGGGTGAGGGAAGCGAAGATGTGTTTAGTGGTGGCATCGTGTTGGAGTTAGCGAAAATGAAGGAGGATTATTCTTTGCATGTGAAGGCTAGTGGGGTGAAAGGTGAGAACAAGAGGGACCCTACCCTTGTTCTGGGAGGGGAGGAAGGGGGTGAGGGTTGTGGTGCGGGAGATGGACCGCACGCTGTCGAGAGCCCTGTCAACAACTGTAGGTGGGAAGCCACGGTTGGAGAAGAAGGAGCATATATTAGGAGCACCATTTTGGAAAGGGGCCTCATCGGGACAAATGCGGCGGAGGTGAAGGAGCTGAGAGAAAGGGATAGAGTCCTTATTGGACATAGGGTGAGAATAGCTGTGGGAGTCAGTGGGCTTGTAATGGATATTAGTGGATAGACTATTGCCGGAAATGGAGACAGAAAGGTCAAGGAAAGGAAGGCAAGTGCCGGAGACGGACCAGGTGAAGGTGATGGAGGGATGGAACTTGGAAGCGAAGTTTATGAATTTTTCCAGGTCAGGACGAGAGCATGAAGCCTCACTGAAATAGTCATTTCAAGGCTATGGCTGCCTAGACTGGTTTGGTCTGTACTGATTTTGGCAAAATATGAGAATACATGGTGTTGTAATTATCTATCTAAACTTACAGAAAAAAAATGGAAGAAAGAGTTTGCATTCATGGAGCACATTTTACAACTCAGGCGGTCCCAAAGTAGGCATCAGACAATTTCTTTCCATTTCCAGCCACTAGTGTGATGGAGAAGATAAACAGTCAGTTTAGATTAGATTAGATTACTTTACAGTGTGGAAACAGGCCCTTCGGCCCAACAAGTCCACACCGACCCGCCGAAGCGCAAACCACCCATACCCCTACATTTACCCCTTACCTAACACTACGGACAATTTAGCATGGCCAATTCACCTGACCTGCACATCTTTGGAACTGTGGGAGGAAACCGGAGCACCCGGAGGAAACCCACGCAGACACGGGGAGAATGTGCAAACTCCACACAGTCAGTCGCCTGAGGCGGGAACTGAACCCGGGTCTCTGGCGCTGTGAGGCAGCAGTGCTAACCACTGTGCCACCGTGCCGCCCACTAAGGACAGCAAATTCCCTCAAACAAGAATTAAACAACTGGCTAAACAACTTGACTTTATAATGTTGATTGAGAGAAAAACATTGTCAAAAACACTAAAGAGAATTTTCTTAATCTTCATATGAGGCTTTTAACTCCATATAAGAATGCATATAGATCTTGGTTTAATTAATCATTCAGAATCTTAATTTATGTCTAATTCCCTTATACTTTTTCTACTCTGCAGACTCTTAGAAAAGGATAATATGAGTGAATTTATTTACACAACTGCAGAGAGATACAAATTTTGATTGATGTGATGAAAAACCATATTCTGTGATCTCTTTTGTCAATGTGTCATTGTCTATTTGTACAAAGTTAGGCGTTGTCAAGTGCTTAAACCTTCAGTTATTTTAAATTGAATGGCCTGTTGTATTGGTATCTTATGATGTTGTAGGAAAACCAGATACATCATTTGAAAGATTTTGTTTTCTAATCAATTTAACCTGCACAATTCTTGAAATAAACTTCATTGTTTCTGTACTTTTTCATTATTTATTCATTCATTCATGTGATCTAGGAGTCATTGGTAATGCTAGCATTTATTATCCACATTTAGTTTTTCTTGAGTAGGCAGTGATCAGCCATTGTCTTGAACTCCTACAGTCTTTGGCATATCAATATGTATGATCAGTGTACTCACAGTGATGTTCAGAAGGCAACTGCAGGACTTTAACCCAGTGGCAGTGAAGGAATGCTGATATTGTTCCAAGTCAGGATGGTGTGTTGCCTGGAGGGGGGCTTGCAGGAATGTTTTCCCAAGCATCTATTGTTCTAGTTGGTAGAGGTCACAGGTTTGGAAGGAAGTGTTGAAGGAGCTTTGATGTGTATTTGCAGTGTATCTTGGGGACAGTGTATGCTGCTACCACTGTGCATCCAAGATGAAGGGAGTGAATGATAGTTGTGACAGAAAGTGGCCGGGTATACTGGATGAATCGGCATGGGAAGGTGCATATGGTGACATGGAGTGTATACATGCCATTGGAGGTTGGGGTGGGGCATGAGATGGCTTTAAGTTGACATGGGTCAGACATTGGTAAGACCTTTAGAAGTTACTGTCTGAATCTAAATTATGGTCCAGAACTCCTCTGAGATTCATGAGTCACAAGTTAGGAAGAAGTTGGCCTGACTCCACCAAGATTGCAGGAGAGGAGATGTCTATCTCCATGTTGGATTTGGCCAAATTGAGAGTGCAGAATGCAGGCTTACTACTTACATCCTTTTACTGCACTAGCAAAAACTGGGAGCATCGGGAATGGTGGGACCAGGCCCCCTACACTATTTTTAAATGGCTCTGAAGGCATTCTGACTCAATGAAGATCAGACCCAGAATCTCCCTTTGTGACTCAGTGTCAATTTCTACCTGGTTACACTGTTGTGTAACTCCCGTTGCATTAAGCTGCCTCATAAATATTATTTGGTGTGCTTCTTTGGACGACTTAAGACTGTTCATTTAATCAGGAGTCAACTAGAAAGGCTGGGATTCTCTCCTGTACATCGACTGTCTAGTGTTGAAGGTTGGGAGGGGTCTGAAGGAACATTAGTCCTAACTCCAACCTTCTTCAGAGGAAAGGCCCCATGAATTTTGAACTTTCTATCATTTACGGACACTGAATGACTCTGGCTGAAGGCTGCTGCCCTGACAACAAAAGTCGCTGGCAAGACCTGAATGTTTCATTTGGCTTCAACAGAGCTCAGAAATAATCTTGTCATATGAATTAATGGGCATGAGAAGATTAGAGACTACAGCAGGAATGAAGACACTGCCTGCTAATGGAAGGAGATTTTCTTATGGAGTCCTGTCTTCTTTTCTCTTGCTTTATTTTCAGTTAAATCTAAATGGCAGTTTACAAAGTGAGTTGACAGTTAGGTCAAGTAATATTAGTCAACAACGGAAGTTATTGAGAACTAAGCAAATACTTAGTATTCTGGGGCAAAGCTGTGAGTGTACATTTCTGACATGCTCAATTGAAAAATCTGTGATGTGCATGGCTTGCACTGTTAATGAGTCTATTTCTGTACTCAATGCGCAGTCGGGCTGTGGTTTTGCTACAAGACTGTTTCTCGGTCAAATTTGTACATCATTGCAGAGCAATTAAATTGTCCATATTTCAACAAATAATTTACTCATTGAGAGTGAATCATGCAGAAGGCCATAAGCAAAATGCTTCTGACAGAAGTATTCGCTCCTATTGTTTGCAAACAGCATTTAGATCTGGATCTCCCCAGGTCCTACTTTAATGCTCACAGTAAAGAATTGAAAACATGTAGACAGTGGGTGTGGAATGCCATCTCATTTCAACCACGCTGAGTTTGACTTTGTTTGTTTGGGCCAAAATTACTAAGCTGATTTCTGAGATGAAGGGGTAGTCTTACAAGAACGATGAAACGGATTAGAGTTTCAATGGGTGGTGGATCATATTGGAACGTATAAGATTGTGGGGAGTGACGGGGGCGGGGGGGAGGTGGTTGAGGGGGGAGCTTGTCAGGCCAGATGTTGAAAAATCAGCATTTTCAGGTGGGGGGATCTGAAACCATGGGACTTAGTTACAGACACTCATTTAAAACTGAGATTCAAAGAGATTTCTTGCTCAGATGGTATCGAATGTCTGGAATTCAAACCCCCGAGAACTCTGGAGGCTAAATCACTGACAGTTCTTAAAGAGCAGATGGAAAGATTTTTGAAATATTGGGAAATTGAGGGCTATAAGGAGCTGGCATGAAACAGGAGTTGAAACCTGCAGCAAATCAAACACGGAATATGGAAAAGAATGGAAAGGCAGGGGATGAATATCTTACTCCTGGTTGTATTCCCTACATCCTAATGTATTTTCTTGGGTTTCTTGCTATGCTTTAGATTTGGTTGGTCAGCTGGGGATTACTGATTGGCATAAGTGAGGCACCATGTTTGAAACATCACTGCCACCTGCCTGCCCCACTTGTACTATTAACTTTGTGTGCACATTAACAAACCTGAATTCATGAGCTGGCTGCATTGCTCAGCATTGATTGATTCCCAACCTGTGAATTCTGTTTTCTAAAGGATGGCAAGTCATCTGTTAAATTGGGAGATGTGGGCTCGAGGTACTTTAAGAAGTCACATGCATTTCTGCACCTTTCTAAGTCTCCTCAGTATAACCAGATGAATGTTCCTCTTTCAGCCAACTTGGCATGAGAATGGTTGGCTAAGTTTTATCTATTGGCTATCCCAGGAAATGGCATCACCACAAGAAATGACATCATCAACCCAAAGAAATCCAAACATATAAATAGAAAGCAGGAATTATCAGCAATGCTTCACCTGGAGGCCCACTGAAGATGTTACCTAGTAGGGTGATGAAACATCTGGAAATGAACCTTCCAGCTCAGCGAGCAAACCTACATCCAGGACCTCAACCTGAGCTACAAATCTTCTCAAAACTTGCTAAGGTTGATATCATATGTAGTTAGTAATGCATTTAGCGTCATAGAGATGTACAGCACTGAAACCGACCCTTTGGTCCAACTCGTCCATACCAACCAGACATCCCAACCTAATCTAGTCCCACTTGCCAGCACCCAGCCCATATCCCCCCAAACCCTTCCTATTCATATTTTCATCCAGATAGCTTTTAAATGTTGCAATTGTACTAGTCTCCACTACTTCCTCTGGCAGCTCATTCCAGACCTGTACCACCCTCTGTGTGAAAAAGCTGCCCCTTAGGTCTCTTTCATATCTTTCCCCCTCACCCTCAATCTATGCCCTTGAGTTCTGGACTCCCCCACTTCTACAAGTATTTTAATGTGTATTGCCTGGCTCTATATAGACTGACTTCAGCATCTTATCAGCAGAGATTTCCACTTGCATAAGTAGTATACAGTTAGGAAGCAATCATTATATTTGTGAAAATAGCTCCTTGGGGGTGTAGAACGTGAATCATGCTGAAAGGAGAGGCCTGTAGCCAAAGTTTTCCATTATTCTCTCATCAGGAGAAACACAGGAATGCTAAATTTCAGACACTCAGAATAATTTCCGATTAGCCAAGGTGTTGTCATGGAAAAAAGGGACAGGGAACTACAGACTCTGTGTGCAAATCCCTATGTTTCTCGCTACTTCACAAAGATGGATTAACCAGTTAAACAAGCCATTTTACACTGTTACAATAAAGTGAAAAAGCAAGCAAAATTCTTCACTGAAAGGATACTGCAGTCAGTCCAAAAGACATCCACCCTGCCATATAATGAACATTATTATCTATGGATTTCCACCATGGTACTGTGTTAGGTACATAAGCTGTACATCCCAACAATTGGTTGATCAAATCAAACAGCGTTCCCTAGCTGCACATAATGCACGGATTATAGACAGTACTCAACCTGACCCCTGCTTGTGAAACCAAAACAAAATGGCTGCTGTTAGATATGGTTGTGTGTTTGGATATTGCATGCTGAATAGTTCCATATATGAGAATAGCTCAACTAACAACCAATATAAGATAAGCAGTCAGGTTGATAGCATGGCTCACATACTTTCTAGACACAACATACTGTCATACACGGACCTATTCTTATCAAACAATGGCCTTGCACAATTTTTAGATTTCCTCGAATAATGGGGTGCCCTGGTAAACAGAACTCGTGCCGTTTTGGGAGTATCCTTGTACCATATTGAGCTGAATTATGTTGAATACCTCTCAGTGTTCATTTGTATATTTACCTGATAAAGCTTGGACCAGTTTGCTGCTATCAATCACAATTTCATTTCAATCATTTTAAGATTAGGAAATCCAGAATCTTAGTAATTACGCAATTGCGTTTAATTTCTCCTTTTTCAAATCAAATGTATTTTGAAGCAATTGCTACAGAATGAATGTTCTTCCTTGCCAGCACTTATTGCTTAACCAATGGCTAAAACAGATTATCTGCTTGTTTGTACAATGCTGTGCGTGCAGATTGGCTGCTGCATTTCCTATATTACAGTAGAGAAATATTTCTTTGTTGACGAAACCACTTTGGAAGATTGTGCAAGTTATTATGTAAATGTTTAACTGTCCTACAGGTTTAATTGCAATTCAGTTCAGTCTTATCTGTAGTTGCATATTACTACTGAAGCTCACCCAGCACAGCACTTGTGGCATTTCTCCAAATAGCTGACTCATCACTTTGATAAGTGCATTGGGAAAATAAAATGATTTACGTAAAAATTCACCACAAAATGAAGCAAGTGATTGCGAGAAAACATATAAAGCCCACTCAGCATTCAGAACTGATGGATGGTATGTTTAATGTTGAAACATCGCTCATAGCCTCCCCACATCCCTATTAAACCAGATAGGACATCAGAACATCGAATTATTTATTGTACAATGTATTTTTAGATATTAATGGGGGTGTGAAAACATATATAGCAGTAGAGTAGTCACCTATTTGATTGTACATTGATGAATTGTCTTATGTTGTTTCATCACCGTAAAAGGAACTACATAAATATGATGTGTTGTTATTTTTCACTTTTCTTTCCTTGTTCAGCAAATGAAATTTAATATAATTAAACCTTGCTGCAGCTAAAGATGACATCTGCAAATTAAATAAATGACAACGCTGTGAAATATTGCCTGCTTTCCTATTACAGACAGCTGTCACTTAGTTCCTCTTGTCTAGAGGTGACTCGGCTATTTATATAATACCCTGAGAAACCCTGACAACAGTGACTGTGACAAATCACCATTTCTTTATGTGAGTGGCAGAAAACAATATGGGAAACAATGGGAGCTTGCACTTCTAGACTGAGTTCAGTTTTGGGAAGGACATTATTCATTTCTTAGGAGAGATTCAGAGAGACTTAAGAGCCATGACTGAATGCTGGAGCAGACTTGATCGGCTGAATGGCCTAATTTCTGCTCCTATGCCTTATGGAGAAAGTGAGGACTGCAGATGCTGGAGATCAGAGCTGAAAATGTGTTACTGGAAAAGCGCAGCAGGTCAGGCAGCATCCAAGGAGCAGGAGAATCGACGTTTCGGGCATGAGCCCTTCTTCAGGAATGAGGAAAGTCTTTCCTCATTCCTGAAGAAGGGCTTATGCCCGAAACGTCGATTCTCCTGCTCCTTGGATGCTGCCTGACCTGCTGCGCTTTTCCAGTAACACATTTTCAGCTCCTATGCCTTATGGCCTTATAGACATCAAACCTGGGACTCTTCCCTGATACAGCATTTATAGGAAGGAGCAAATTTCTGCAGATGCTGGAATCTGTACCGAAAATGAAAAAAGTTTCTGGAGATCAGAGTAGGTCAAGCAACATTCATGGAAAGAAAGCAAGCTAATATTTTTAATCTGGATGACACTTCATCAGAGCTGAAGTGGATTGTGGAAGGGGGCAGAACTTATGCAATAGTGGGGGCCTATAGGGCGCATTGACCCTGACTTTCCTGTAGCTGGTCATTTTCCTGCTCACTTGTCTGTCCTCGGCATGCTGCAGTGTTCCAGTGAATCACAACTCAAACTGGAGGAACAACATCTCACCTTCAGACAAGACACTTTACAACCTTCAGGGATCAATATTGAATTCAATACCTTCAAATTGTGAACACATTCCTGCCCTTTCTTTTACCTTTCCATTTTACTTTCTCTGTCACCATGTCCTCTCTCATCACTCCTCCTACGCCAGTGGGACTGTTTGTCCTTTCCAGTCGGGCAGTTAGACACGCCATTGTTCGGCCATTCTCTCATTCCGATCACTTAATCTGAACTATCAATGTCCTTTCTCCCCCAGCACTCCAGACCCCACCCACACTACAGCACAAATACCCCCTCCACATTTCACTTCAGCTCTGATGAAGACTCATCGAGACTGAAAACTTTAGCTTGCTCTCTCTCTCTCTGTCCATGCAAGCTGCCTGACCTGCTGTGATTCCCAGCATTTGTGGTTTTCAGCATTTACAATAAAACTGTTTCACAATGAGGCATTTTCATCATGGAAGGGAAATTCCACTTCACTTTTGCTGCAAGATTGGCTCAGAAACTTGTGTTGTATTTGTATGAAGGGATGCTGCAGTGTGACAAGGTGCGATCTTTGCAATATACTCTGAGATCCAGGTTCCATTTCCTCCCTCTCAGGTGGATGATTCAAAGGAATAATCGCAGAAAAGGAGGAAGATTCTCTCCTCTCTCTTCCCTCTTCTGGCCAATATTTATCCCTCAACTTAAATCAGTGAAATAATTTGCCTGGTTGGCATCACACTGCTATTCTTAGATTTACACAAACATGGAACAGATGGCCGATCATATCTATAGCTATTCTCCGCAAGAGCAATTTCGATTCAAAAACAGAAGTTGCTGGAAAAGCTCAGCAGGTCTGGCAGCATCTGTGAAGAGAAATCACAGTGAACACTTCAGGTGACACTTTCTCAGAACTGGCAATTCTGATTCCCAGGCCTTTCCTCATACGACTGCAAATGTTTCCTCTTTAGAAAGTTATCCAATTTCCTTTTGAAGGCCATGAAAAGAAGTTGCCCACTCCATCTTCTCAGAGCTTTCAGATGGTGTAATGTCACAGCACTGGTAAAATGGAGCTTACGGTATTGACCTGGGGTTTGAATCCAAACACAGTAATTTGCTGAAATTTAAATTCAATTAATAAGGATGGAATATAAAGCCAATCCTCACTGATAGTGATGTTGAGACAGTCATCGATTGTTGCGAAAGCCCATTCGGTTCACTATTATGGGGAGGGAATCAACCAACTTGACCCACAGCAATGTAGCTAAGTCTTAACCTATCTTCTAATATGGACAAGACAGCCATTCAGTTCAAGAACAATTAGGGAATGGGCCATAAATGCTGGCCATATCAGTCACACTCATATCGCTCAAAAGAATAAGGAGGTATGAATGGCAGGGTGATGAAGAGCTGCAATCTGAAAGCAAAGTCAGAATTAAAATGGAGTGATTGCTCATAACGTCAAAGTGGTCCCCATGTTGCAGTGTGTGACCTTAGCTCACTGTCTCAGGAAGCATCTGCCATTTCTGGTCTGAGGATGAGTCAGCACAGGAGGCTGGGGCTGATGGAGTGAAGCTTTCCCTCAAACTTGGCATGTGCAGGTGAGGTCTACAGACTCGCTATGTCACCATTTCCCACACACTCTGACTTCTCCGCCAGCTATGTTTCCTGGATCCTTACCAGAGCTGGGGATGGGTGATACTGCTGCACCTTTACTCTTCCCTACCATTGCTTGTTGCTACCTCCTCATCTCCTCATCCAAAATGGCTGCCAGCACAGGCAAAGACTGGGCTGGTGATGTCAGCTAGTTGCAACGCTGCTCCCATGCATTGCTCCACTTGGTGAATGCGTCCACCATAAACATGGGCAGTTTAAAACAGAAACATGAAAAGAACAGGAAACAAATTAGTGACAGGGATTAAGTTGGAATGGCCAGACTGAATGTTGAGTCTGGAAGGCTGCAAAATGCATAATTCAAACGGCATGTACGGAATTTTGCTTTTATGCGTTCTTATAAAGTTCCAGCAAGTAGTTAATCCTTTCCAAACAAATTGGCTAATAGCTTGTTAGACTGTTGCACACAGGAATTTTACAAAAAAAAAAGGCTTTTAATCGGCGAACTCAACCTCAGTGAGCTTTATCCTCTGGCAGGGCATCTTATCGTTTCTATGAGCTAAGGTTTTCTTCAAATGTATAAAACTTGCGGGTCTATCTTTAATGTTATTATTTAAAAGCCAGTGGATAAATGCAAGTGGCTCACCTCCCAGTAATTTGTCATTGAAAGGCTGTTCCCATGGGAAGCTAAATCACACGGAATTGGATGACAGAAAATTTGAAGCCTGCCATTTTATTCTTGGGATAAAATATTCCCAGCAGAATAATGGGACAAAAGTCAACTGTCTAGACCAACATTCCGCAAACAGCATAAAGGGAAAAGGCACTGGCACAAAAAAACATTACATACAAATTAGTGCCAAAAGGTCATTTTAATGTTCTAGATCAGAGGATTCTCAGATAAATTATTAGCAACACACTGTTTTCCAACAGTGCCATTTCAAAACCTTTCCGATCAGTGCAATCTGGGACACAGTTGTCAAAACTGTACATATTCGATTATTCTGCTGCTGTTTCAGTCCCACTTTAAGTGGACATTTGAAATGAATTAATGGACCTTTCTCTTGACTGTACACATGTTGCTGTCACCTATTGAGGACAAAAGCATTGCCCAGCTTTCTGATTTTCACTTTGCCTCTACTACCCTTGGCTATTACAAGCAATGAATGCACAAAGAATAGGCAAAAAGCCATCCTGTTCGTCAGTCATGTTCTACCCAATGATCATGGTGATCATTTTCCCTCCCTGCCTCAGTCTTCCGCTGCTCCCCAAAATTTCTTACATTAATTTATTCCCACTCTGACTAATACTACCCACCCTGCTTGTCTGGTTGACTCCCTCTTATGTATTAATCAAGAGTGTGGTGCTGGAAAAGCACAGCACATCAGGCAGGATCCGAGGAGCGGGAAAATCGATGTTTTGGGCAAAAGCTCTTCATCAGGAATGAGGTTGGGAATCTCGGGGGTGGAGAGAAAAATGGAGGGGGGAAGGTAGCTGAGAGTGCGATAGGTTTATTGGAGGTGGGGTAAAGGTGATAGGTCAGAGAGGAGAGTGGAGCAGTTAGCTGAGAAGGCAGATGGACAGGTAGGACAGGTCATGAGGGCATTGCTGAGCTGGAAGTTTCGAACTGGAATAAGGTGATAGGAGGGGAAATGAGGAAACTGGTGAAATCCATATTGATGCCATGGGGTTGAGGTGTTCTTCCTCCAGGCAATGGGTGGTAAGGGAATGGCGATGGAGAAGGCCCAGGACCTGCATGTCCTTGGCAGAATGGGAGGGGGAGTTGAAATGTTCAGCCATGGGGCAATGGGGTTGATTGGTGTGGGTGACCCAGAGATGTTCTCTGAAGAGCTCTGCAAGTAGGCATCCTGTCTCCCCAATGTGGAGGAGACCGCATCGGAAGCAATGGATACAGTAAATGACATGTGGGGATGTGCAGGTGAAACTTTGATGAATGTGGAAGCTCCTTTGGGGCCTTGGACAGAGGTGAGGGTCAGGTGTGAGCGCAGGTTTTGTAATTCCTGTGGTGGCAGGGGATGGTGCCAGGAGGGGAGGATGAGGTGTTAGGGGATGTGGACCTCACCAGGTGGTCATGGAGGGAACAGTATTGACGGAAAGCAGATAGGGGTGGGGAGGGAAATATATTTCTGGTGGTGGGGTCCATTTGTAGGTGGCAGAAATAGACAATAGGTGCAGGAGTAGGCCATTCTGCCCTTCGAGCCAGCACCACCATTCATTATGATCATGGCTGATCATCCTCAATCAGTATCCTGTTCCTGCCTTATCCCCATAACCCTTGATTCCACTATCCTTAAGAGCTCTATCCAACTCTTTCTTGAAAGTATCCAGAGACTTGGCCTCCACAGCCTTCTGGGGCAGAGCATTCCATACACCCACCACTCTCTGGGTGAAGAAGTTCCTCCTCAACTCTGTTCTAAGTGGCCTACCCCTTATTTTTAAACTGTGTCCTCTGGTTCAGGACTCACCCATCAGTGGAAACATGCTTCCTGACTCCAGAGTGTCCAATCCTTTAATAATCTTATACGTCTCAATCAGATCCCCTCTCAGCCTTCGAAACTCAAGTGTATACAAGCCCAGTCGCTCCAATCTTTCAACGTAAGATAGTCCCGCCATTCTGGGAACTGACCTCATGAACCTACATTGCACTCCCTCTATAGCCAGAATGTCTTTCCTCAAATTTGGAGACTAAAACTGCACACAATATTCCAGGTGCAGTCGTACAGCTGAGGGCCCCGTACAGCTGATAATGGAAAATGATGCAATATATGCCGAGGTTGGTGGGGGTGGGAAGTGAGGACCAGGGGGGTTCTGTCCTTGTTGCAGTTGGAGGTGTGGGGCTTGAGCGCAGAGGTGTGGGTCGTAGATGAGATGTGCTGGAGGGCATCTTGAACCAAGTGGGAGGAGAAAATGCGGTCTTTGAAGAAGGAGGCCATCTGGGTGTGTTCTGATGCTTCGTGTTCCTCCCTAGATACCAAAGCCATCTTCAGTAAATGAGCTTCAATGATCTCAGAACTTTGTCTTCACTCTTTGTGGCCTTATCAACATCTCACGGCAATGGGCAATGTCTCTTCACCATGCTGTGTATAAAAAAGGTTCTTTATTTATTCTTGCATGGGATGGGGACCTTGATGGAAAGGCTAGCATTTGCTGCCCAATCCTCATTGTCCTTCAATTGACTGGCTTGTTTCACAATTTCAGAGGGTATTTTGGAATCAGTCACACTACTGTCACATGTGGACCAGACTCGGTGAGACGGCAGATTTCCATCCTGAAAGAGTTTCAGTTAACCAGACATGGTTTGTGAGTTTGTTGATTTGCTCTGCTATTTGGAGATTTGTATTCTCTGCCACTCTAGCCCTATTTAACTTGCTAGGAGAAAGTGAGGACTGCAGAGGCTGGAGATCAGAGCTGAAAATGTGTTGCTGGAAAAGCGCAGCAGGTCAGACAGCATCCAAGGAACAGGAGAATTGACGTTTCGGGCGTGAGCCCGAAGATTCAGGGGATTCCTGAAGAAGGGCTCATGCCCAAAACGTCGATTCTCCTGCTCCTTGGATGCTACCTGACCTGCTGCGCTTTTCCAGCAACACATTTTCAGCTATTTAACTTGCTGCCTATCATAGAAGATTGATCGATGATAGTTTGATAAATGCAAAATACTGCAGATGTTGGAAATCTGAAATAAAAACAGAAAGTGCTGGAGAACCTCAGCAGGTATGGTATTATCTGTTGAGAGAGAAAACCAGTTAACGTTTCAAGTCTAAACTGACTCTTCCTCGGAACAAATCGTCATCCTCTGTTCATCACCACAGAGACAAAGTACTGATTTCAGATTTATTAATTGAATTAAATCTCACCAGCTGCCTTGAACTCACATGCTCAGAGCACTTGCCTGACCTTGGATTATTGGTGATATATAGGGCAGCACAGTGGCTCAGTGGTTAGCACTGCTGCCTCACAGCGCTCGAACCTGGGTTTGATTCCAACCTCGGACGAGTGTCTGTGTGGAGTTTGCACATTCTCCCTGTGTCTGCGTGGGTTTCTTTCAGGTGCTCCAGTTTCCTCCTGCAGTCCAAAGATGTGCAGCTTAGGTGAATTTGCGATGCTCAATTGCCCATAGTGTTCAAGGATGTATGTGTTAGGTGCATAAGTCAGGGATAAATGTAGATTGATCGGTTCGGGCAATGGGTCTGGGTGGGTTACTCTTCAGAGGTTCGGTGTGGAACTTTTTCAAGGAACAGATACGACGTGTCCTTGATATGTATGTACCTGTCAGGCAGGAAAGAAATGGTTGTGTGAGGGAACCTTGGTTGACGAGGGAGGTTGAATATCTTGTAAAGAGGAAGAAGGAGGCTTACATCAGGTTGAGGAAACAGGGTTCAGACAGAGCATTGGAGG
>NC_057722.1:72085058-72096979 GCF_004010195.1 Chiloscyllium plagiosum | reverse complement strand
CTTGGTTACATGGAATAGGTTCAAGCGCCTGATTGGGCTCTGCCTGCTCCTATTTAACAGCTCGATGTGCTGACCAGACCCAACCTCTTCCTTGGAACAGGCAGGAGAATTGAATGTGTTGTCCCTCTTCTTGATCAGTAATTTCGATGGGCTGAATAGCTTCCAAATATCAGTGCGTAACAAGCTTGAGATGCTGAATGAGCTTCTCTTTTAACTGTGGAAATGTACAGTATCTGTCCGTGCTGTTGTATGAATGTCACAGGCACTTTAACAGCACATGACTGAATTTTGTCCAGGTTTTGCTGCACATGGACACAGATTGGTTCAGGAGCTGAGGGGGTGAGGGGCACATTGTTCTGAACATTGTGTGATCTTCAGTAACCCTCCCAACTTCTGATCTTGTGATGGCGAAAGACATTGATGAAACAGCTGAAGGTGTTTGTGCTAAGGAACTAACCTAAGGATCTCCTGAAGAAATGTCCGGGGACTGAGAAGACTGTCGACCATTGATCTCAAGCATCTTTCTTTGTACTCTGAAAGACCCCAACGAGTCGGGAGGTTACACCTAATTCCCATTCAGCTCAAATATATAGGTTGTCCCGATGACACCCTCAGTCAAATATTGCCTTTATATCGTGGCCATTCACTCTTCCCTGAGCCCCTATGTTCAACTCTTGTTCATATCAATAGGTGACGGTGCATTTCTTCTCACAGAGGATAATAGCTTTAAATTAAGGTTGTGTAGGTATAGGACAGATGTTAGGGGTAGGTTCTTTACTCAGCGAGTCGTGAGTTCATGGAATGCGCTGCCTGTGGGAGTGGTAGAGTCAGAATCATTGGTGACCTTTAAGCGGCAATTGGATAGGTACATGGATGGGTGCTTAAGCTAGGACAAATGTTCGGCACAACATCGTGGGCCGAAGGGCCTGTTCTGTGCTATATTGTTCTATGTCTATGTTCTATTGTTGGGCTGAATGGCCTGTCTCTGCACTGTAGAAATTCTATGATTTAATTGCCACTTTACCATCATCTCATCTTTAGCCCCATTCAGCTTCCTGTCTTCCATGGAAGAAATGAAAGCAGCATAATTAAGAAACCAATAAAATTTTAAATATTAAAGTTATCAAGAAGTATGGAGAAAACACATGGAATTGAGACAGATCATATTGATTGACAGAGTAGGCTGAAAGGGTTGAATCTTCTACAATGTTTAAAAGTTTAATTGTATTGCAACTTTTCTAACCTCAGGAGTTCACCAAGTGCTTCATGGCCAATGCTGTACTGTACTTTTGCAGTGTGGTTGCTATTGTGGGAAACATCAGATCCAATTTGCACACACTGCAAGGTCAGAAGTGGAGTGTTCTTTTATGATTGCACATTGTCCAATGTTATTCAGCTTCTGAAGTCCACCCACAGGCAGCAAGACCTGAACATTATTCAGGCTTCAGTTGAGAAGTGACAAATAACATTCATGTAAGGGCCTACAATTTTTTTTTCTTTTTCAACCTTAACCTGGAACAAAATTCAGGCACTAATATATAGCTGAAATACCAGGAGAGTTTTGCAACTTGGAAAATGTCGAGTGGTGCATGATTTTAGCAGTGCAAGACAGTGTTGCTTTTGGAGCAGTTGGACCGATATATTGAGTCACAACAACCCCAGGGTTTTGGAATTATGAAGAAAACTGCCTGACAACGGTCTTTTGATTGGTTGAGCTTCGATCTGAAAATACAGAGCAGCCAGAAACCCCAGACCTGGCAAATGGAAACAACCTTGTCAAGCCTCTTAAGAGCACTGTATGTTTCAATGAGATCAACTCCCATTCTTCTAATCTGCAATGAGTAGAGTCCCAACCTGTTTAGTCTTTGCTCATAAAACAATTCCTCCATATCAGAGATCATCCTAGTGAACTGCCTTAACGTAAATAATATCTTTCCTTAAATTAGGGTCCAAACCTGCTCACAGTACTCCAGCTGTGTAATCACCAGCACTTTTTACAGCTACAGTAAGACTTCCCCAGTCTTATACTCCAACCCCCTTGAAATAAGGGCCAACATTTGATTAGCTTCCCTGTTTATGTGCTGCACCTGAGTGCTAACTTTCTGTGTTTCAAACACAAATACTCCCAAGTCCTTTTGAGTTGCAGCTTTCTGCAGCTTTTCTCCATTCTCCAAAGCACATATGCCCGAAACATCGACTCTCCTGCTCCTCGGATGCTGCCTGACCTGCTGTGCTTTTCCAGCGTCACCTTTTTCAACTCTGATTCGCCAGCATCTGCAGTCCTCACTTTCTTGAACTTCACAGTCTTCCACATTATATTCCATTTGCCAACTTTTTGACCACTTACTTCACCTATCCACAGAGGAACCTCGATTATCCGAGTGACACAGGCGGGGAGTATTTTATCAGATGATTGAATGCTTGGATAATTGAATGTGGATAACATAGTTTAGCCAAGCATTGGGACCTTGCAATCTTGCTGGATAATCCGAAAATCAGCTAATTGAATGCCGGATAATCGAGGTTCCTTTGTATAGGTCTCTGTAAATGGTTTGTATCCCTCACCCAACATGCCTTTCCACCTATTTTTGTGTTGTTTGCAAATTTGGCTACAGTATAGTCACTTCCTTCCTCCAAGGCATTCATATGTATTGCAAACAGTTGTGGCCATACACTGATTACTGTGGCACCCCATTGGTCATAGGTTACCACATTGAAAAAGGACTCCTTATCCCCACTCACTGGCCATTAGCTAATACTCCATCCATGCCAACATACTACCTCCAAAACCCTGGGCTCTTACCTTGTGAAATATCCTTTTATGAGGCATGTTGTCGGATGCCTTCTGGAAGTCCAAATACAACACATCTACTGGTTCCCCTTTATTCATTCTGGTTGAGACTTCCTCGAAAAACTCAAATAAATTAGTCAGTCATGACTTCCCTTTCATGAAGCCATGCTGACTCTGCTTGATTAGACAATGATTTTCCAAATATTCTGCTATATGTCTGTAATAATTGATTCCAATACTTTTCCAACAATAGATGTTAGGCTAATTGGCCTTTAATTACCTACTCGTTGCTTCCCTCCCTTTATGAATAAGGGTATCATATAGCAGTTTTCCAATCCTCCAGTGTATTAAAGGAGGTGACTATTGAGATGGCTGATACATTGGGAATCATCTTCCAAAATTCCATAGATTTTGGAATGATTCTTGCAATTGGAAGATCACAAACGTCACCTCAACATTTAAATAGTGATGAAAAGAAAAATCATGAAATTACAAATCCATTAGCTTTCCATCAGTAGTAGGGAAAATGCTAGAATGCATCATAAAGGACTTGATAAATGGACATTAAAATGTTCTGAACTGACATAGCATGGGCATATCAATGAAAGCTCATATTTGATAAACTTGAGCATTTTTGAGGATATTATGAACAAAATTGAGAAATGGGAATAAATTGATATATTTATAATATATTTGGACATTCAGAAGGCTTTTGGTAAGACTCCCCACTGTGGTTTGGTTAGCTAATTGAAACCACATAATTTTGAAGTTAATGTACTAGTGCGGATTAAGGCTTGGCTAACAGACAGAAAACAGAACAGCAACAAATGGGTCATTCTTATATTGGTAGTCTGTGACTATTGGTGTACAGCAAGGATCAATACTTGGGCACTAGTTGTTTAAAATATAAATCAATGATAAACCAAATACAATATTTTCAAATTTATAGTTAAATCAAAGCTAAGCATGAATGGGTATTGTGAGAAATATGTAAGACATGTCTGAAGGATTTGGCCAGGCTAAGTGAATGGGAAAGACTATGGAAGGTGTGATTACAATGTGGAAAAATGTGAGGTTATCCACTTTGGCAACAAGAACAGATGTGCAGTGTATTTCCTAATGGTGAGGTGTTAGATAGTGTAGATGGGCAAAGGGACTTGACTGTCCTTGTCAATAAGTCATTGAAGGCTAACATGCAGGTGCAGCAAAGTTATTAGAAAGGGTAATGGAACAAAGTCTGGCCTCCTCACAGGGAGATTGATGCAAAGGTTCTTCAGACTTGTTACAATGCTGGCAGGACTTTCCTATGAAGAGAGATTGGGCATATTGGGCCTCTCTATAGTTTCAAAGAAAGAGAGGTGATCTCATTGAAACCTGATTAATTCTTAAAAGGTTAGGCAGGTTAAGTGCAGGTAAGATTTTTCCTCTGTTTGGGAAATCTACAAACAATGGGCACAATTTAAAGACAAGGAGATGCCATTTAGGACCAGGATGAGGAGGAGCTTCTTCACTCTGAGGGTAATGGAATTCTCTATCCCGGAAAGGAAGGTGGAAGCTGAATCTTTTGATTATATTTAAAGTCAAGGCTGTTAAATGTTTTATTGTTAATGACATAAAAGGTTATGGGGGTAGTCTGGGTAAAAGTCCTTGAGTGTTCAATCAGTCATGATCACATTGAATGATGTAGCAGGTTCAATGGGCTGGATGGCCTGTGCCCATTTCTAAGTCCCGAAGTGGTCCATTCTGGCAGGAAGAATAGAAGACATAATAACATAAGAACAAGGAGCAGGAGTAGGCCATCTTGTCTGTCAAGCCTGCTCCACCATTCAATAAGATCATGGCTGATTATGTTACATAGAATCCCTACAGTGCGGAAACAGACCTTCAGGCAACAGGTCCACACCAACCCTCCAAACAGTATCCCACCCAGACCATTTCCCTACTCTATTACTCTACATCAGGGTGGCATGGTGGCTCAGTGGTTAGCACTGCTGCCTCACAGCGCCAGAGACCCAGGTTCGATTCCAGCCTTGGGCGACTGTCTGTGTGGAATTTGCACATTCTCCCTGTGTCTGCATGGATTTCCTCCCACAGTCCAAAGATGTGCAAATCAGGTGAATTGGCCATGCTAAATTGTCTATAGTGTTAGGTGCATTAGTCAGAGGGAAATAGGTTTGGGTGGGTTACACTTCAGAGGGTCGGTGTGGACTTGCTGTCTCGAAGGGCCTGCTTCTACACTGTCGGGGAATCTAATCTAATCATTTACCCCCTCACTAATTCACCTAACCTGCACATCCCTGAGCAGTATGAGCAATTTAGCAAACCAAATTGACCCAACCTGCACATCTTTGGACTGTGGGAGGAAACCAGAGAAAGTCCACGCAGACACGGGCAGAATGTGCAAACTCCACACAGACAGTCGCCTGAGGCTGGAATCAAACCCAGGTCCCTGGTGCTATGAGACAGCAGTGCTAACGACTGAACCATTGTGCTGCCACTCTGCTCCACTTACCCATTAAAAAAAAACACATTATCTAAATGATGCACTTGGAGATTCAGAGGGATCTGGTTTTCCTCAGGCAAGAATTGCAAAAGAGGATTAAGGAGGTCACTAAGTAACAAAGAAAGCCATTAGACTGTTATCATTTACCTCAAGGGAATTGAAAATAATACCAGGGATGTCAAGATTCAGTTACACAGGAAACTGGGGAGCTCATCTGGAATATTATGCACAGTATTATTTAAGGAAGGATATGAATGCTTCCGAAGCAGTGCAGAAAAGCTTTAGAGTATTAACATCTGGAATGAGAGTTTGACTTTTGAGGAAAGGTTGGACAGGTGAGATTTGTATCTGCTAGAGTTCAGAAGCACAAGAGATGACCTGACTGAAATGTACAAACCACCCCCCTCAATGCACTCTCACTGTCCTGCACTGAAGGCCAAACCTAGATATTGCGCTCCAGCCTCTGAAGTGGGTTTGACCCAACAAATGTTTGAGTCATTGTTGAGAATGCCAACTCCATGCACAGCTTATACTGTGGCCTCTTCATTTCTGCTGTTGATTTTTCACTCTACATGCTATCACTGCGTGCTCTTTGTGTGCTATAAGTTGCAGTGTGCATCACCAAGCAGTAAGGAGCCTCTGTAACTGAATTCTTAATAAGTTGTGCAGAAACAAATCAGGCAAAAGCCCTCGCTAAGAATTCCCTGACATCTGCTGGAAGATGTCCATAAGCAGACATCATCTGAGGATGGGATTGAGTTGAGAGTGTAGCGCCTCTCTGAAAATGCTGGTCTCATAAAGTGTCAAAGAGAGAGCTGATATGACAGAACTTTGACCAATCTGAGGAATTACAGATGTTTAGTGGGGTAACTGTCTCTGTTACAGATGGATTTATTTCAAGGGAATAGATAAGATAGAAGCAGGGAGGTTGTTCCCACTGGCAGGTGAAACTAGAACTAGGGGGTATAGCCTCAAAATATTGGGGAGCAGATTTAGGACTGAGTTAAAGAGGAACCTCTTCAGCCAACGGATTGTGAATTTGTGGAATTCCCTGTCCAAGGAAGCAGTTAAGGTTACTTTGTTGTATGTTTTAATGCAAAAATAGATAGATTTTTGAACAGTAACAGAACTAAGGGTTATGGTAAGAGGGCGGGTAGGTGGAGCTGAGTCCACGAAATAGATCATTTATAATCTTATTGAATATTGGATCAGGCTCGAGGGGCCAGATGATCTATTCCTGATCCTGTTTCTTATGTCTTACTGCTCATTGCATTATTGAAAAGATGGTAGACAAATTAAAATTTAAATACTACAAACATGTAATATAGTGTCAAAAATCACATCAAGCATGTAGCCAGGTAACGCATGTGGGACTACTATGAGGCAGAACCTATGATTTGATCTTCTATGTCACCAAGTCAAACCATATTTAAATACAGACAGCCTTAGAACTGATTGAATTGTATCAAAGGCGAGAGGGAGATATTGCAACAGTCACACGTTCTAAAGCTCTCATGTTTTTGCTGTCCACTCAAACCAATGCTATTCACAAGCAATGAATTACTTTCTTCATTCAGGCAGGAACTGGAACCAATTTGCTCACAGCAAGGTCAGACGTGTATGTAGAATAAGGGCATTTGAAACTGTTTCAAACTGAGAGATGCATGTTAGTCACGGTACCTAGACATTTGGAGGATAGATTGAAGAGGTTGGGACTGGTCTCCTTGGAGAGGGAAGGCTGAGAAGAGATTTGCTAGATGTTTTGAAAATCGTGGTGGACTGGATGGAGTGTACAGAAGGAAGCTGCTCCTGCTTGTAAAAGCAACAAGAATTCAAAGTTATAGATTTAAAGTGATGTACAAAAGAAACAAGGGTGTTGTGACAGAAAAAAAAAATTTACACAGTGATCGGATATGCAATGTGTAGCCTGGAAATGTTGTAGAGTTGGTTAAGTTGAAACATTCAATGGGGCATTGGATGATTATTTGGATAGAAATAGTGTGCAAGATATGGGGAGAAAGCAGAACATTGGTACAAAGTAACAATATTCAATTAAAAAGCTGGTGCGGGAACAATGTCAAATGGTTTCTTTCTGTGTCATAACAATTCTGTGATTCTATATTAAACTGCTGTTCGCAGGTAGTCAGGATTCTTGGTATATCTCATCTAATAGACACTGGTATATGAAAACATCTTGGATAGTCTGCACAAAACAAGGCAACAGAAAGTCAGGGATCTGTCAGTGCTTAGTCTGTTTTTCTTTATTATTGATGTTGGTCGGGAGAAAGTGCATTCAGGAATTCAAATGGCTGCCATTATCCCAAGATGCATTTCACCCCAATGCCTTCAGCAACACAATATTGAATGCAGCTCGACCTATACCTTGTGCAGGGCTTAGGCTGGTCTAGCTGGTTAGTTTGCAACACAGTAATGCCAACAATGTGGGTTCAAATTCCACATCAGCTGGGGTGATCACAAAGGACGCTTCTCCTCCACCTCACCCCTCACTTGAGGTGTGGTGACCCCTGGGTTAAACCACCATGAGTTGCCTCTCTCTGATGAGAGAGCAGCTCTATGTTCCCACAGGCTTGTGATGATTTTCTCTTTACATTGTGCTCAAGTCCAAACATGGTCCTTGAACTGACAATCTCCTGACTTCAGAAACTCACAGCTACTGAAAAACCCATCTTAAATTTCAGCCATTAAATTGAGTATTTTTTTTCAATTAGAATGCTAAGAGAGTGTGTGGAAGCCTGAGCAGCTGTCCCTATTAAATTGATGTACACAGTGATAAAGTGCTACCTATTAGCGTGGAGCACATTGATCAATATAAACTGATCCAATATCATCTCCTACTCCATTTTACCATTTAGGTTCTACTTTTATTGCCATGTTAGCTCAATTTCAAATTAACTCCTAATTTTGTACATAACCCTAATAACATGTAACCTGTGTGCAAAATAATAGCTATTAATGGTAAGACAAGATGAGTTAATTCAATCAATAATACTAAAATCATTCTTCAGAGGCCGGCATCCTTTTACTAAATGGCCTTTATTTACAAATGTATAGCCTGTGACTATAGCACTGCCTCTCACTGAGTCAGGCATTTAAGGGCCCAATATCACTGCCATCAGTTGTTTCTGTCAGCCAGGTCTCCCTGATTGGACCAGATTAACAGCCTCAAACTGAGAACTCACATTACAATCATGATAGGTACAAATAGTGCCCGCCAGTGAAATAGACTGGTCGGTGCGGAATTGAGCAATAAGACTATAAGACATAGGAGCAGAGGAAGGCTATTTGTCCTATCAAGACTGCTGCACCATTCCATGAGATCATTGCTGATCTGATAATCCTTAATTCCACTTTTCTGCCTTTTCCCCACAGCTCTTGAATTTATTACTGTTTTAAAACACTATTGAACTCAGTATTTAATAGACTAATGACCCAGCGGGGTGACACGCTGGCTCAGTGGTTAGCACTGATGCTTCACAGCACCAGGGACCCAGGTTTGATTTCAGTCTAGGGTGACTTTCTGTGTGGAGTTTGCACATTCTCCTCGTATCTGTGTGGGTTTCCTCCAGGTGCTCTGGTTTCCTCCCACAGTCTAAAGATGTGCATGTTCAGTGAGTTGGCCATGCTAAAGTGCCCATAGTGTTCAGGGACGTGCAGGTTAGGTGCATTAGTCAGGGGTAAATGTAGAATAGTAGGGGAATGGGCCTGGGTGGGTTACTCTTTGATGGGTTGGTGTGGATGTGTTCGGCCGAAGGGCCTGTTTCCACACTGTAGGGATTCTATGAAAGCTGCCACAGCTCTCTGTGATGAAGAATTCAACAGATTCATTACCCTCTGAGAGAAGAATTTCCTCCTTATCTCTGTCCTGACTGGGTGACCTCTTACATTGAGATTATTTCCTCTGGACCTTGAATCTCCAAAAGGTGGAAACAACTTCTCAAGATTTTTTTTCTTTATTCATTTGCAAGATGAGGGTATCGCTGGGCCGGCAGTATTTATTGCCCATCTCTAATTGCCCAGAGGGCAGTTAGGACTCAACCACTTTAGCTGTGATCTTAATTCACATGAAGGCCAGACCAATTAAGGATGACAGATTTTCTTCCCGAAAGGACATTAGTGAACCAGATGGGTTTTTCCTGATAATCGGCAATGGTTTCAAGGCCAGCATTGGACTCTTCATTCCAGATTTTTAAAATTGAATTCAAATTTCACTATCTGCTGGGGTAGGATTCAAACTCAGGTCCCCAGAACATTACCTGGGCCTTTGGATTAACAGTCAGCGATAATAACACTGGCCATTGTCTTCCCTGAGTCAGATCCATCTCATATATTTAAATAATGTTGTCGCTTATTTTTCTGAACTCCAATGAGCATAGACCAAAACAATTCAACCCCTCCTCGTAAGAAAATCCTTTCATGCAGAGGATCAACCTAGAGAACCTTCTCTGGACTGTTTCTGGATTGCCATTATACCTCCCCTTAGACAAGGGGTCGAATACTGTTCACAGTACATTAGCTGCAGTGTAACAAGAGCCTTGTAGCCTTGTATAGTTTTAGTAAGACTTGCAAACCATGCACTCCATTCTCTTTGAAGCAAAGGCCTATATTCATCATTGACGATTGTGCTTTTTGTGATCTATGCACATGGTTTAGGATATAGGACGATACAGACTGTTTGTTCCAATGGGCAGATGAGCGGCAGATGGAATTTAACCCTGAAAAGTGCGAGGTGATGTGCTTTGGTAGACTAACAAGACAAGGGAATACTTGACTGGTAGGACATGAGGAAGCTCCAAAAATCAGAAGAATTTTAGGATGCTTGTCCTCAGATCTTGGATAGCAACAGGACGCGTTAATAGGGTAGTTAAGAAGATGCAATGGGACATAAGACCGTAGACCATAAGGTATTGGACTAGATTTAAGCCATTTGGCTCATCGAATCTACTCTGCAATTTGATCAAGGCTGATATGTTTCTCAACCCTGTTCTCCTGCCTTCTCCCCACAACCCTTAATCCCTTTACTAATTGAGAACCTATCCATCTCTGTCTTAAATGACGTGGCTTCCACAGCCTTCTGTAGCAATGAGTTCCACAGGTTCACTCCAGCTGAAGGACAGACAAGGTGAATTCATGTAAGATGCTCCACCTGCTTAGGGAATCTAGAACCAGGGGGCACAATTTAAAAATAAGGGGGTGTCATTCAGGTCCAAGATAAGGAGAATTATCTTTTACTCAGAGTCATAGAATCATAGAGATGTACACCATGAAAACAGACCCTTTGTTCCATGCCGACTAGATTTCCTAAATTAATCGAGTCCCATTTGCCAGCACTTGACCCATATCCCTCCAAACCTTTTCTGTTCATATACCCATCCGGATGCCTTTTAAATGTTGTAATTGTACCAGCCTCCACCACTTCCTCTGGCAGCTCATTTCAAACATGCACCACGTGAAAAAGTTGCTCCTTAGGTCCATTTTATATCTTTCCGCTCTCACCCTAAACCTATGCCCTCTAGTTGTGGAATCCCTCACCTTGTCTATTTACCCTATCCATGCCCCTCATGATTTTATTAACCTCTATAAGGTCACCCCTCAGCCTCCCACTCTCCAGGGAAAACAGCCCCAGCCTGTTCAGTCTCTCCCCATAGCTCAAACCCTCCAACCCTGGCAACATCCTTGTAAATCTTTTTTGAACCCTTTCAAGTGTCACAACATCCTTCCAATAGGAGGGAGACCAGAATTGCACACAGTATTCTAATACTGGTCTAACCAATGTTGTGAACTATTGAAATTCTCCACCCCAGAGATCTCTTGATGCTCAGTCTTTCATTAGCTTTTCGCAACAGAGAGCGGCGGGAGCTGGGCAGAAGTTCAGACGGAGCGCAAAGCCGGTCGGAGTGGGTGTGTTCTAAACCCCAGGTCCTACAAAGTAGGGTCACCCTCCCTCCCTCCTCCTCTAAACTTAATTAAGAGTCCACAGACGTGCCATAAAAAGAGGGTCTAAGGAAGTTTAGATCGAAGAGTGAGGCTTCAGCTCAGGACTCTTTGACAAGGAGGTTGAGTGAAGTGATTACGCCACAGTTGAAGAGGGTGAAGACATGACTGCCCAGCTGGTTCAGTGCGCTACGTGCTTGATGTGGGAGGTCAACGACTCTGGTGTGTCTGGCTCGTATATGTGTGGAAAGTGTGTGCACATTCAGTAACTGACCGAGCATATTGCAGCGCTGACGAAAGAACTTGAAGACCTTAGGCTCATCCGAGAAAACGAGATCTTTCTGGACAAGACCTTCAGCGAAGTTATTACACCAATCATGCCAGAAGAGAGCAGAAGAGAACAGATGATGAGGAAGGCAGAGAGGAGACAGGTGCAAGAGACCCCGGGAGAAGTACCTGTCAGGAACAAGTTGAAGCTTTTGGAAGCAGAGACTGATGACACTGCCAGTTCGCAAGGCGGCCAAGTTTGTCAATCAAAAGTTGCCGCAGAGGCAGAGTGGAAGAGTCGGACATCGCACAGAGCCGTGGTAATAGGGGACTCCATCGTGAGAGGAACTGACCGGGGTTTTGTGGCAGCAGACGGGATTTAAGGATGGTGTGTTGCCTTCCTGGTGC
>NC_057722.1:72001733-72081655 GCF_004010195.1 Chiloscyllium plagiosum | reverse complement strand
GGGGTCTGATTGAGACGTATAAGATTATGAAAGGATTGGACACTCTGGCAGTTGGAAACATATTTCCACTGATGGGTGAGTGTCGAACCAGAGGACACAGCTTAAAAATACGGGGTAGATCATTTAGGACAGAGCTCAGGAGAAATTTCTTCACCCAGAGAGTGGTGGCTGTGTGGAATGGTCTGCCCCAGAGGGCAGTGGAGGCCCACTCTCTGGATTCATTTAAGAAGGAGTTGGATAAAGCTCTCAAAGATAGTGGAATCAAGGGTTATGGAGATAAGGCAGGAACAGGATACTGATTAGGAATGATCAGCCATGATTATATTGAATGGCGGTGCAGGCTCGAAGGGCTGAATGGCCTACTCCTGCACCTATTGTCTATTGTCTATTAAAGATAGAGATTGATAGATTTCTGAATTACCAATGGCACAAGGATTATGATTAGGTTGGGTAAAAAACTCTGAAGTGTTTGATCTTCCATTATCATATTGAACAGCAGAGAGGCTTGATGGGCTGAATGGGTTGTTATGGTGTTCCTAGAAAGCAAAAGAGGAATGGAACTCAGTTGCAACTGGACAAGCTCATTGGATTTAATGCTAAATTCAGAGATAGCTCTGTATTAGGAAAATAAATCTACAAAGGACATGCAATACCTTGCTGAAAACCCTATTTTGATATGTGCCAAATGTTGTTATTAATAGTATCACTGTCAGTTGAGATATTGCTTTGTCAACCGTCACAGTGAACTGCAGTGTTTCAGTACTAGTCGACACCATTGACTCTAAGTTTCTAAGGTTCTTCCTCCATCTCAGTCACCAATTTGTATAAGTGGAAAACAATTTACCATCACTGTGGGTAAGACATGAGGCAATTAATGAACAGCAGCTCCAATAACACACAAGAGGCTCAACATCATCCAGGATAAAGCATCCCATTTGATTCATTCTGATCCACCACCTTCAACATTCATTTCTTCCACCGTTGATGCATGGTGACAGCTGTGTGTACCATCTACAAGATTCACTGTAACAATACACCAAGGGTCAGCTCACATTACCTTCCATTCCTGTGACGTCTACCAGCTAGAAAATCAAGGACAGCAGATACATTGGAACTGCATGCATTCCCCTCCAATCAACACACCATCCTGACTTGGAACGTTATCATGGCTCCTTCATTTTGACAAGATACAAATTTTGGAACTCCCTTCCAGACAGCTCTGTGGGTCTCCCAGTGGTTCAAGCTAGTGACTTAGCACCGGCTTCTCCAAGGTCATTTGGGATGAGCTTTCAATGATGACATCAATATTAAAAAAAATAAAATTTCTTCACTCTGAATCTTCATATTTGTGGATGCTGTCATTGAACATAATTGGGGATAGTGCGGGAAGTGGAATTGAGAGAGAAATCACCATGATCTGACTGAATTGTGGAACAGGGTCAAAAATGAAAATGAAAATGAAAAAGCCTTGTTAGTATATTGCATATTTCTGGACTTACATTTCCCAAGGTGCTTTGAAATCACTATTTTCAAAGTATAGTCAATGTTATAAAGTAAGCAATCGATCAATCAATTTGCTCACAGCAAGGTCCCACAGAAAGCAATGAGACAAGGATTGGGATGTCTTATTTATGATATGGACAGCAGGGATACGTCTTTTCAAATTTGTGCCATGGAATCCTTTATGTTCACCAATGTAGGTACATGAGGCATCAATTTAACTTCTCAACCTTAAGGAGTATATTTTGCAGAGAAGTGTGTAAGTCAGCGCTCCGCACATCTCATTGTTAACCTCAGTCAGCACCAGGTTGAGTAGAGATCCATTTTCCCCTCAGCCATGATACACTGAGACCTTCAATGGGTCCGAGAGGGACATCTCTGCCTCCCCAACCTCCCAACACAGAATAGAAAATCCTTCCCTCAAGCGTAGTAGAAACAGTAGCACCATGTGAAAGTAATGACTACAACTGGCACTCTCAATAAACCCAAGGGGGAACCAGAATATCATCAAATCCCTACATTGTGAAAGCAGGCTATTTGGCCCATCAAGACCACACTGATACTCCAAAGAACATGTCATCCAGACACTCTATCCCTGCGTTCCCACAGCCCATCCACCTCGCCTGCATATCTTTGAACCAGAGCACCCAGAGGAAACCCATCCAGACACAGGGAGATTTTACAAACACCACACAGTCACCTGACATTGGAATCAAACCTGGGTCCCTAACACTGTGTGGCGGTAGTGCTAACCACTCAGCCACTGTGCCACCTCGAAGTTGAGAAGACTTTTCCCAGACCTGAGGTAAGCTTATGGGTCGGTTTGGCTATGAGACCTCTGCAGCGCAGTTGGAGTGGGTGGAAGTCTTTAAAGAGAAAGGGGCTGGGAGTAGTGGGGTAGGGATAGATGGGAGTGTATGATCTTTATGGGAATGATCCAAAGAGCTCAGAGGCCTCACATCCCCACAAGGAGGCTCACCCCCACTTCCCAATTCCTCTTCAATAGCAACCCATACCACCAAAGCTGGTAGGCTGTCTGAATTGCTCTTATCTTTCATTGCAGGCTGGAAAACAGTGGTGGCTATGAATTAAGGCCATTGAGGGGTAGTTATTGACAAATGAGAGCTTCCAAAGGCCTAACAGTGTGCGTACTGCATGACACCTTATCCACTCTACCTGACATCTTACACATCCTGCCTGATACCTACCTTCACCATGGACATCCCATTCCTTTACACGTCCACCTGCCTTGGCGAAGGCCTCCAAGCCCTCCATTTTTTCCTCCCGTGCTGACCCAACCAGTACCCTTCCACCGACACCCTCATTCGACTGGCAGAACTGGTCCTCACCCTCAACAACTTCTCCTTCGAATCCTCCCACTACCTTCAGAGCAAAAGGATAGCCATGGGCCCCCACATGGGCCCAGCTGTGCCTGCCTCTTATAGGATAGGTGGATCTGTCCAAATTTGCAGTTACACTGGCACCATTCCCCCACCTTTTCCTCCATGACATTGATGACTGTATCGGTGCCATCTCGTGCTCCCACGAGGAGGTGGAACAGTTCATCGACTTCACTAACACCTTCCACCCTGACCTTAAGTTCACCTGGACCATCTTGGATACCTCCCTCCCTTTCCTGGATCTCTCCATCTCCATTTCTGGCAACCGACTCAACATGGACATCTACTTCAAAACGGAGAAAGTAAGGACTGCAGATGCTGGAGATCAGAGCTGAAAAATGTGTTGCTGGAAAAGCGCAGCAGGTCAGGCAGCATCCAAGGAGCAGGAGAATTGGCGTTTCGAGAATAAGCCCTTCTTCAGGACCCTTCTTCAGGATTCATGAAGAAGGGCTTATGCCCGAAACATCGATTCTCCTGCTCCTTGGATGCTGCCTGACCTGCTGCGCTTTTCCAGCAACACATCTTTCAGATCTACTTCAAAATCACTGGCTCCCACAGCTACCTGGACTACACCTCCTCCTACCCCACTGCTGCAAAAATGCTATCGCGTACTTCCAATTCCTCTGCCTCTACCGTACCTGCTCCCAGGAAGTGCAAGTCCATTCCAGGATATCCCAGATGACCTCCTATTTCCAAGATCATAATTTTCCCACCCACGTTATCAACAATGCCCTCCAGTGCATCTCCTCCATTTCCCGTACCTCCACCTTTGAAACCCACCCCTTAACCACAACAAAATTAGAACATACCTGGTCCTCACCTTCCATCCCACTAATATCCAGACACAGCTCATTAATCTCCACCATTTCTGCAACCTACAATCAGGCCCCACCACCAGAGACATATTTCCCTCCCTACCCCTATCTGCCTTCCGCAGAGACCATTCCCTGTGTGACTTCCCCATTAGATCCACACCCCCACTCATCAACCCACCCTCCACACCCTGAACCTTTCCTTGCTGCCACAGGAAGTGCAGAACCTGCACCAACACTTCCCCCCTCACCTCCGACCAAGGCCCCAAAGGATCTTTTCACATCTGGCAGAGATTTGCCTGCACATCCAAACACCACACTTACTGTGCTCGCTGCTCTTGATGTGGTCACCTCTACATTCGGGAGACAGGACGCCAACTCGCGAAACGTTTGAGGGAACATCTCTGTGACACACACCAAACAACCCCACTGCCCTGTGGCCAACCACTTTAACTCCCCCTCCCACTCTGCCAAGGGTATGCAAGTCCTGGGCCTGCTCCACCACCATATCAAAGCCACTCGACAACTGGAGGAATAACGCCTCTTCTTCCACCTGGGACCCTTCAACCACACGGCATCAATGTCAACTTCACTAGTTTCCAAATCTCCCCTCCCCTCACCTCATTCCAGATCCAACTCTCCAACACTCTCTTGACCTGCCCTACCTGTCCATCTTCCTTCCCATCTATCCACCTCACCCTCCCCACCAAACTATCGCAATCACCCCACACCTGCATTTACCTATCACCTTCCCACCTACCTCCGCACAGCTCCTTCCCAAAACCTCCCACCCAATTTATCTCTCAGCTCACTTCGCCCCCACATTCCTGATGAAGGGCTTATGTCAAAACATCAACTCTCCTGTTCCTCAGATGCTGCCTGACCTGCTGTGCTTTTTCGGTGCCACAAGTTTAGACTCTGACTCTCCAGCATCTGCAGTCGTTACTTATCTCTCCTTACCTTTCAGGCTTATGCCCGAAACGTCGATTCTCCTGTTCCCTGGATGCTGCCTGACCTGCTGCGCTGTTCCAGCAACACATTTTCAGCTCTGATCTCCAGCATCTGCAGACCTCACTTTCTCCTCTCACCTTACCTACCCTACCTCACACCTTACCCACTCTGCCTCACACCTTACCCATCCTACCTCACACCTTACCCACTCTGCCTCACACCTTACCCATCCTACCTCACACCTTACCCACTCTGCCTCACACCTTACCCATCCTACCTCACACCTTACCCACTCTGCCTCACACCTTACCCATCCTACCTCACACCTTACCCACTCTGCCTCACACCTTACCCATCCTACCTCACACCTTACCCACTCTGCCTCACACCTTACCCATCCTACCTCACACCTTACCCACTCTGCCTCACACCTTACCCATCCTACCTCACACCTTACCCACTCTGCCTCACACCTTACCCATCCTACCTCACACCTTACCCACTCTGCCTCACACCTTACCCATCCTACCTCACACCTTACCCACTCTGCCTCACACCTTACCCATCCTACCTCACACCTTACCCACTCTGCCTCACACCTTACCTGGCCTGCCTCACACCTTACCCGGCCTGCCTCACACCTTACCCAGCCTGCCTCACACCTTACCCAGCCTGCCTCACACCTTACCCAGCCTGCCTCACACCTTACCCAGCCTGCCTCACACCTTACCCAGCCTGCCTCACACCTTACCCAGCCTGCCTCACACCTTACCCAGCCTGCCTCACACCTTACCCAGCCTGCCTCACACCTTACCCAGCCTGCCTCACACCTTACCCAGCCTGCCTCACACCTTACCCAGCCTGCCTCACACCTTACCCAGCCTGCCTCACACCTTACCCAGCCTGCCTCACACTTTACCCGGCCTGCCTCACACCTTACCCATCCTACCTCACACCTTACCCACTCTGCCTCACACCTTACCTGGCCTGCCTCACACCTTACCCGGCCTGCCTCACACCTTACCCATCCTGCCTCACACCTTACCCACTCTGCCTCACACCTTACCTGGCCTGCCTCACACCTTACCCGGCCTGCCTCACACCTTACCCACTCTGCCTCGCACCTTACCCGGCCTGTCTCACACCTTACCCATCCTGCCTCACACCTTACCCACCCTGCCTCACACCTTACCCGGCCTGCCTCACACCTTACCCACTCTGCCTCGCACCTTACCCGGCCTGTCTCACACCTTACCCATCCTGCCTCACACCTTACCCACCCTGCCTCACACCTTACCCGGCCTGCCTCACACCTTACCCACTCTGCCTCGCACCTTACCCGGCCTGTCTCACACCTTACCCATCCTGCCTCACACCTTACCCACCCTGCCTCACACCTTACCCGGCCTGCCTCACACCTTACCCACTCTGCCTCGCACCTTACCCGGCCTGTCTCACACCTTACCCATCCTGCCTCACACCTTACCCACCCTGCCTCACACCTTACCCGGCCTGCCTCACACCTTACCCACTCTGCCTCGCACCTTACCCGGCCTGTCTCACACCTTACCCATCCTGCCTCACACCTTACCCACCCTGCCTCACACCTTACCCGGCCTGCCTCACACCTTACCCACTCTGCCTCGCACCTTACCCGGCCTGTCTCACACCTTACCCATCCTGCCTCACACCTTACCCACTCTGCCTCACAGCTTCCCCATCCTGCCTCACACCTTACCCATCCTACCTCACACCTTACCCATCCTACCTCACACCTTACCCACTCTGCCTCACACCTTACCCATCCTGCCTTACATCTTCCCCATCCTGCCTCACACCTTACCCATCCTACCTCACACCTTACCCATCCTACCTCACACCTTACCCACTCTGCCTCACACCTTACCCATCCTACCTCACACCTTACCCACTCTGCCTCACACCTTACCCATCCTACCTCACACCTTACCCACTCTGCCTCACACCTTACCCATCCTACCTCACACCTTACCCACTCTGCCTCACACCTTACCCATCCTACCTCACACCTTACCCACTCTGCCTCACACCTTACCCATCCTACCTCACACCTTACCCACTCTGCCTCACACCTTACCCGGCCTGCCTCACACCTTCCCCATCCTGCCTCACACCTTACCCAATCTGCCTCACACCTTCCCCATCCTGCCTCACACCTTACCCATCCTGCCTCACATCTTCCCCATCCTGCCTCACACCTTACCCACCCTACCTCACACCTTACCCATCCTGCCTCACACCTTACCCGTCCTGCCACACACCTTACCCGTCCTGTTTTCAAATATACTGACAGGGGTCTGTAAAATTCAGCTCCGAGTGATTACAAACAATATAATGCTCTCTCAGTCTTGGAGCAGAGTGTCAGTATTCACTTTCGTTTTCAAGCCTGGGAGTAGAACTGGAACTCAAAGGTCTTGCAAGGATGTGTGCTACTAGTGAAGCCACAGCTGAGTGATTGTCGCTTATACCTTCTGCATAGTGGACAAATTGTTGCAATCAATTAAGTACCAAGGGCTTTTTAAAATTTGGTTATGACATCTGATGGTCTTTCTGCTTGCTAGTTGTTGCTGTTTCATCCATGCAATTATATCTGACCTCCATAGGTTTGCAACCTGGCTTTCCAAATACCAACCCCTCACTCCACATTTAGATTAGCTGCAAAATGTCTGAGTCATTCTGTGTGTCACAAATTAATTTTGAGAAGAACTAAACTGACAGGTTATAAAAATAACAAGCTGAAAATAATTTAAGGAACTAAAGTATTTCGTTTTCACTTTACACCGAAATGCACCAGGATTCAACCGTTCACTTTCCCAAATTTAAAGCATTCTTTGATTCTGCTCTGTTTCACCAGCCTTGCCAGTGTAAGCAATAGTTATCCGATAATGCTGGCACAGTGATTCTGGTCACAGGGAATTGGGCATCCTGTTCTTGTTTGAAATTCAGAATACTCCTCCTCAGCCCTCATGGAGAAAGACATGAATTTAGAATAAATAAACAGGTTATTCAGCCCAATGATTCAATGCTTATGTTTCTGGTTCACAACTACCTCCTCCATGTTATCTCATCTCCACTATCCCTCTAATCCCTCCTGTCTCATAACGTTGTCACCTCTCCCTTTAAATGCACCCATACTACTCACTGCAACTACTGCATGTGATTTGATATGTTTTATATTCTAACCACACTAGAGAGAATATTCGCCTGAATTCCCAATTGATGATCTAAATTTAACTATACAGAGTCATAGTCATACAGAGGTACAGCACGGAAACAGACCCTTCGGTCCAACTCGTTAATGCCGACCAGATGTCCTGAATTAGTCTAGTCCCATTTGCCAGCACCTGGCCCAAACCCTCCAAACCCTTCCTATTCATATACCCATCCAGATGCCTGTTAAGTGTTGTAATTGTACCAGCCTCCACCACTTCCTCTGGCAGCTCATTCCATACACGCATCACCCTCTGCGTGAAAAAGTTAACCTTAAGTCCCTTTTTAATCTTTCTTCTCACATCTTAAGCATATGCCCTATAGTTTTGGACGGTTCCACCCTAGGGAAAAGACCTTGTCTATTTCCTCATCTATATAAATAGTGATTAATTCATGATGAACTTATATTTATGGCTCTGAGTTTTAGACCCCACCAACACTGCACCCCGACCCCCCCGCCCAGCTCACCCAACCCCAAGTGCAATCATCTCTATGTCTACCTTACCAAACTCCTTCCTATTTAATAATGCCTTAGCCTCGCCTATCCAGAGCAGAATGAGAACCTTAAACAAAAAAAACCCCAAATAATTCTAAATGCTGAAAATCAGAAACAAAAACACAAATTGCTGGAAAAACTCAGCAGGTATGGCAGCATCCATGGAGAGAAAACAGATTCAATGCTTTGAGTCCAGTCACCGTTTTTCCAAAAATGGATTACTGGATCTGAAATATTAACCCTGCTTTCTCTGCACAGATGCTGCCAGACCTGCTGAGATTTTCCAACAATTTCTGTTTTGTTGAAAACTTGAACCTTGCCTTGTTAAACTGTTGTGGAAATGTGTAATCCCCTCAATCTGAAATGTTTGCTGCAAATGTTTTCTGCACTTTCTCCAGAAACTCCTATATCTTTTTTGCAATTTGGAAACCAGAACAGTTCACAAGTGGGATCTACTTATGAATTCTATTCTTTTGGATATAAACCACAGTATTTTACTTGTGTTTTATTGATGTGACTTTTTACGTTCCATTTCTACTTTTAAAGTCTACGTTTCTGAAGATGCCCAAGCTCAGATAAGAACCAACTATTGAACCTACTATGTTAGGAAGTTCAAGCATAGAAAGAGGAAATGAAAGTTCTAAGTTCCTGGTCAGGGAGGGGCTGAGGCCAGGTTGGGAATGATTCAGTGCCAAATATGGGCGGCACGGTGGCACAGTGGTTAGGACTGCTGCCTCACAGCGCCAGAGACCCAGGTTCAATTCCTGCCTCAGGCAACTGACTGTGTGGAGTTTGCACATTCTCCCCGTGTCTGCGTGGGTTTCCTCCGGGTGCTCTGGTTCCCTCCCACAATCCAAAGATGTGCAGGTCAGGTGAATTTGCCATGCTAAATTGCCCATAGTGTTAGGTGAAGGGGTAAATGTAGGGGAATAGGTCTGGGTGGGTTGCTCTATGGAGGGTTGGTGTGGACTTGTTGGGCTGAAGGGCCTGTTTCCACACTGTAAGTAATCTAATCTAATCATATAGAGTGAATTAACCTCTAATGAATACTGAGGTGTGAGGAGTCAACTGGAGACAGAGTAAAAGTCAAACAAGAACAATCACACCTGTATCCACAGAGAGCACCTTAGGAAATCCTGGACTGCAAGTTGCAACCAATTCATTCAATTAGTCTTTAAATGACCAATTTTGCAAGGCATTTGAAGCATAATAGTAGGTTAAGACCTAAAATTCTGCAAGGGTTTAGACAGGAGTAGAGGCTAGAAGATGTTTCCCTTCATCGGTGAATCTAGAACTCAGAGGCACAGTTTCGGAGTGAGGGGTTAAGCTGGAGATGAGGAGCAATGTGTTCTCCCAGAGGATCATCATTCATTGGAATTCTTGATGCAGTGGGCAGACAAGGGGCTGAGATGGACACATTCTTCACCTGAAGGGAAGTTGAGAGTTAAGGAGAATGGACTGGAAAGGGGAGTTGAGAGCAGATCATGATCTCATTGAATGGGGCAGCAAGATCAAAGGCTAAACGGCTGAGGCCTGTTTTTATTTATGATTCTAGTGTATGTCAGTGAATTATTTGCTTGTGTGTGGGGAGAGAGTATAGAGACTGAACTCTAGCTTTTTACCTACACGGCATCAATCCAGTGCCCAAGTGTGAGAAAGCAACTACCTGTAAATTTTTCTGCTCTATTCAAACAATATGGCTTCAGCCCAAGTTCAGAACACTCAATCCTTTGAAGCAACGTGCTGTTTTAATCTTCTCTAATTTACTACAATCTCACTCGAACCAGTTCTACAGATATTCCTGCTGTCTATCTCCACCACCTTCCCTTTAATAAACTAACTGCCACAATAGCAACAGAGAGATCGTGTAGATATCTCTCTTTGAAGGTAGCAAGACAAATTGAGAAGGCTGTTAAAAGGTGTTATGTGTTCCAATACTTAATAAATTGAAGTACAGAATGTAAAAGTAACAAAATAGCACCAAAGAAAAGGAGGAATTGCTGGAGAAACTCAACAGGTCTGGCACCATCTGTGGAGAGAGAAACAGAGTTAATGTTTCAAGTCCAGTGACCCTTCTTCAGAACTGCCAGAGTTCTGCCAAACCCTGTTAAGTTGCCTCAGTTCTATGTTCCCTAGTTCCAGATGGCCCACAAGGAGAAATATTCTGGCAGTGTCTATTGTGTCAAGGCCATTCATCCTCAGATTTATTCAAATAAATAAGCAGTGTCATTCAAAAGGTTCTGAACGGTAGGTGGAAAGATACCATGTGGACGTAGCACCAACTCCCAACTAATGAACAAATGAGTAGGAGTAGGCCATTTGGCCCATTGAGCTATTTAATAAGATTACGATTGCTCTGATTGTAACTTCAACTCCACTTTTTTTCCTGACTCTTACAACCTTTCACTCACTTGCTTCTCAAGATTCTATCCAGCTACACCTTAAGAATAGTAAAAGGTCCTGCTTCCATTTCTTTTGAAGATTGGAGATTCTTAACTCTCTGTGAGAGAAAAATATTCTCTCCACCTTTATCTTAAATGAATGACTTTTTTTTGGAAAGTGTGTCCTATATATTTTCTGGATTCTCCCAAAAGTGGAATTATCCTTTCCAACTCCCTTCTGTTAAGGTCTCTTAAGACCTTACATGTTTCAATCAAGCCAGCTCCAACTGGAATGAACATGGTAAAAATAGGTACAAGTTACATTAACTAATTAGATATAATCATTAACGATAAAGCCACCATCGTCTTATCAGATCATATGGTTCCTTGCTCGTTCGTAAGAGGTAACTGGTGGTACATAAGCACATAAGGACTAGGAGCAGGTGCAGGCCATTCGGCCCTTCAAGCCTGCTCTGCCATTCAATAAGATCATGGCTGATCTTTTCGTGGACTCAGATCCACTCAACCACACTGTCACCGTATCCCTTAATTCCTGTATAGTTCAAAAAAGTCTACCTTAGCTTTAAAAATGTATACTGAGGTAGCGTCAACTATTTCACTGGGTAAGGAATTCGATAGATTTACAACTCTCAGGGTGAAGAAGTTCCTTCTCAATTCAATCCTAAATTAGTTCCTTCTAATCTCGAGGCTATGCCCTCTTGTACTAGTATATTAACCTGAAAATAACCATGCCTCAGGCAAGGGGAGAGGTTGAGAAGGAAAGACTTCTGTGGTAACTTTAACCTGTCTTGGCACCACTCTGCATTGCAAATCAGCCATCCAGCTAACTGACCCCTAACCATTCAGGCTAACAGGAGCTTGAGATGATGCATCTGACACCAACAGGATCTAGATCTAGATTAAAAATCAAAAGAACGGTAGATGCTGCAAATCAGAAACAAAACAGAAAATGCTGGAAAAGCTCAGCTAGTCTGACAGCATCTGTGGAGAGAAATCAGAGTTAATATTTGGGTCCATAGACCCTTCCTCAGAGTTAAGAGAACTCTTCCAGATCTAGACTCTTCGATTCTCGCCTGAGTCATTAGATTGGTTGGAATCTAATGCAATCTCCAATATTAAAACCTTTTTCAAACCTGACATTATGACCTCCTTGACTAAGTTTTGTGGACCTGCCCTCATAGCTCCTTATGCATCTTTGCATTAATTGCAAATGCTCTTATGCAGCGCATGGTAAAATGACGATATTTTACAACACATAAATCCAAATTGTTTTGGTCATTATTGGGGAAAAAAATGACATATGATTTTCGGTCAGCTATAAATGGATTATATATTGTTTGCTTGGCATTTAACAGAAGTGGCTATATTTTTCAGTTCTTACATAACATTTTCTTTTAGCCTTGAGTGCTGTGACTGGACATTCCCTTTCTTATTTCAAGATGCAGTTTGGGACAGACAGGCTGAAGTTGTCCTTGTCTTACTGATGCTTCTGTACAAGTGGATTTAACAAGCTGTCCCATGTTTATTGCCAGGTTTCAGAGAAACAAATCTGTGACTCTTTGCCGGAGAAATTCTCTGTGCCTAGTGCAGTTTGAACAATTATTAATGCTTACCACCTTCCTCACTCAATGGCCTTCATGGTGGAAATCCAAATGGGCTATTTTGATGTGATTCAGTCCAAGAAATATTACATTAAATTTACAGTAAAGGTCCAATTGTAAATCTGTGAGACACACAATGCAGTTCTGCAACCTCCTGCTGTCCCCCAAGATTCATCTATCTGAACAACCTATGTTGCTCTTATAAGAAGGATAGAGCAAAGAATGAGAGTAGCTGGGGGCAAATAAGCTTAAATATTATGATGAAGACAATACCACAGTGGTCATTTGAGTAGGGCAGCTGGTGAAAGGTCTATCCAAATATTGAGCTTTCATTTAGAGAGAAGGGTTCCATCATGACTCTGATGTCAGTACACTCATCCACAATGCACTCAGGAACTGAAAAAGCCTGTTTCACAACAGGTGCACCTGCAAGAGATGCAGAGAGTGATGGTCAAAGCTGAACCATTAGCCGAGTGCAGAAGTGGGAGGGATAAGTTTGGAAGAGAAGGCAAAATGACAAGATTAGCCCTCAGTGGACCTGTTTTATTGTAAAGTCAGAGAAAAAGTACAGAGAAATTGAGATTACTTACAGCATGAGCACTTCCACGGGCTTTACATGATGAGGCATGGAGGGAAGCCACGGTCTTATCTAAGGTGGAATCAAGCCTGGGATTATGACAGGAGAGTAGGAGATTTAGGAATGCTGAAGTTTGGAGCAAGGAATTGGCAGTCACCAAGACATTATAAATGAAAAGGATTGAGTGGGTCTATGTGGGGCAAAAAGACTCATAAATACACACGCAGATGCACTTGTTGTTATGATCCCAGATCAGAGTGCCAAACTCCTCTATAACCTGGCTGGAGATCATGACTTCTATTTTCAAATGAGACAAAGTGTGAGATCCAGGGGATTTAGAGCATGACATCACAAGATTCCACTCAGTTGAACAAGTAAGACTTTACTATACAAGTTTAGAATAGTCATGCAAACTATACAATGTGCACAAAATCGTTCTACACTCTTTAAACTTTTGTTTTTGCCGCTGTTTACCTATTATTTACTTATCTATGCTACTTAACGCTGTGATCTGCCTGCATTGCTCACAAGTCAAAGCTTTTCACTGTGCCTCGGTACATGTGACAATAAATTCAATTCAACTCATTTCCAACATCCAGAATTATTGTGTAGTTAACATGAATAACAGATTGTAATCAAACAATCTATAGTGAAAGTCAAATAGCAATAGCAAACAAGTCAGATTCCACAGATTTCTCAGCAATTTCCCCAAGATATTACTGACATGATAGATCATCATAGCTCATTAAACTCACAAAGAATTGTAATTCTTTATTTCCACTGGTGTGGTCTTGAAATACCCTCTCAAGATCCACTCCATCATGGGCTGCTTCAATACTACTTCCATTCCATCACCTCCCTTTCCTGATCCTGAACTCCCTTGACTACAAAACTGCACTCCAGTACTCATTCACAAACATAACACCAGGTCGTCACTAACAGCAACCTTCACTGAGCCAATCTTACTACTGTACTGAGTTTTTCAGAGCTCCAATCTTGCTCAGTTACATTGAACAAATGGTTCTTCTGAGTTTTTCATTTCCCACTCCCTTAGCTACACTTAAATATTAATGCTTACAGAGTTCTTCCAAGCACCTCATAGCTTCCAGCAGCACAGAACCAATGACATTCCCCTTTCCTCAGATAATCAAGACTCTTCTGAGTCCACAGTGGCTCAATAGTTAGCACTGCTAGCCCTGAGTTCTAATTGCGTTGAGTCATTACGCAGAATCTAAGTAAGTGAACTGCCTTCCCAGCAGTGCAACTAACTGTAGTACTCCTAGTTTGGAGTCTGTTGTATCTCCCTGATTGTCCCTTCAATTCCTTGTAATCTTCAAAATCCTCCAAATTGACCTATTGAAAATGTTGTAATGAGCACACAGGCGCAGCAAGCAATCACCTTTGATAAGACCGTGGCTTCCCTCCATGCCTCATCATGTAAAGCCCGTGGAAGTGCTCATTCTGTAAGTAATCTCAATTTCTCTGTACTTTTTCTCTGACTTTACAATAAAACAGGTCCACTGAGGGCTAATCTTGTCATTTTGCCTTCTCTTCCAAACTTATCCCTCCCACTTCTGCACTCGGCTAATGGTTCAGCTTTGACCATCACTCTCTGCATCTCTTGCAGGTGCACCTGTTGTGAAACAGGCTTTTTCAGTTCCTGAGTGCATTGTGGATGAGTGTACTGACATCAGAGTCATGATGGAACCCTTCTCTCTAAATGAAAGCTCACTATTTGGATAGACCTTTCACCAGCTGCCCAACTCAAATGACCACTGTGGTATTGTCTTCATCGCCATATTTAAGCTTATTTGCCCCCAGCTACTTTCATTCTTTGCTCTATCCTTCTGAAAAGAGCAACATAGGTTGTTCAGATAGATGAATCTTGGGGGACAGCAGGAGGTGGCAGAGCTGCATTGTGTGTCTCACAGATTTACAATTGGACCTTTACTGTAAATTTAATGTAATATTTCTTGGACTGAATTACATCAAAATTCCCATTTGGATTTCCACCATGAAGGCCATTGAGTGAGACAGTCCCGATGTACTTGGCTCCCAATGTTTGCAATGATGCCTAACTACTTTATTTTGTTTCTAATGGACTGTTGGCCCGTATTTCAACGTGGTTGGAGTTTAAGAATAGGGAAGACTTACTGCATTTCTATAAGGTGCTGATGGGACCACATCTGGAGAGCTACGAAAAGTTACGGTCTCCTTATTGAAGAAAGATTTTTTTTATTGAGGCAGTTCATACCAGATTCACTAGCATTGTCCCTTCTAAGGAGGGATTGTCTTACGACCAAAGATTAAACGGGTTGGGATTATCCTACTCGGACTTCAGAAGAATGAGAGGTGATGTCATTTAAACATGTAAGATTCTTAAGAGATTTGACAGGGTCAATGCTGAGAGGATGTTTCCCCTTATGGGAGGGCCTAGGACCAGAGGGCATAATTTCAGAATAAAGGGACACCAATTTACGACAGAGATGAGGAAGAATTTCTTCTCTCAGAGGGTTGGAACTCTTTGTCACAGAGAGCTGTGGGGGTGGAGTCCTTGTTTATATTTAAAGCTGAGATTGATGAATTGTTGATCAGTCAGGGAAATCAAGAGTAACAGGGAGTAGGCAGAAAAGGCAAAATCATACTGAGTGGTGGAGGAGACTCAAGCTGCCAAACAGCCTACTCCTGATCCTATTTCTTATCAACTTCTGGTTTTAAGCACCTCCCACCCCCACCAACAATTGCTGGGCAGAATTCACTAACACTTTGGAACAGTTAGATATAGCATATTCAACCTGAATGTATCCATATATTCTTGCAGAAAACTGGAAACGGATTTCATTACAACACACAGACACACACACATGCCCTCACAAACAGGCACACATGCATTTAAACACACACCCATATACATTCCTATACGTGCACTGTACACACACAGAATGTATACAAAGCACTGTTTATACTAAACACTAAATTCTTGAGAGTTGCTTCTTTCTTTGGCAGACGTGCAGTTCAGCTGTTCGAGATGGAAAGTTCCAGCTTATATTGGAGTTGATGTGGCATCAGCAAAGGAATCATAACATTGAACTGGCATGAATGCATTGAGCTCAGTTAGGAGGTAATCCCAGGAATGTGTAAAAATAACAGCAGTTACTCACAAAGAATGGCCTGTGATTTGCTTCTGCCAAAATCCCCCACCATCCATTGGGTCAGTGTGGACTCAGCATTCCAGATGGCCTGCTTCCATGCTGTAGGGTGTCTATGTTTCAGGATTCTATGCTCACTTCCCAGCACATCTGAATAACACTGGGACAGTGCCCTAAAATGATGCCTATCCTGCTCGACCACAGTTTACAGATGACAATGTAAATCCAGCTCATTATTATGAGGCAGTTGGCTGTAATTGCTTCTTCAAACACACCTCTGGCCATTATCAAGATGCTGCATCAGATCATGGTCCTGAAAGAGCCAATAATGAAGGTTCATTAGCTCTACCTAAACTGATGATGCAATGCAGTCTTTTAGAGTTGTCCTGAATGAGACATTGTTGTAGACAGTCCTGATGTACAATGTTTGCAATGATGCCTAACTACTTTATTTTGTTTCTAATCAATCTATTCAGAGATATTATCACACACATCTGGAGCAGGTGGGACTTAATCCCTAGTCACCTGGTCCAGAGCTTTACTACCATTACACCACAAGAGTCCTCGCTTAATTGTAAATGCTAATTTTTCTATTGTTATTATGCAATAGACTGCACAAATGCCTCTTTTTGCTATACACTAAAGTAGTCAACCATTCTTACTACTAGTAGACAGATCCTTGGACTCAGAATAAAGCACGGTATTGTTAGTGTTCTTGTGGTGCAATTATATTGTTCCTACCTTTGGGTGAAGAGGCCTGGATTCAAAGCCCCCTGTGTCAAACAAGAGCCACAACCTGGTCTGAACAGGTTGATTCAAAATATCTAAAAAGGAAAATTGATAGCAGCAATTGATCCCTGCCAGAAGAAACAACTTTGTGGAAATGTGGGATTTGAGGAGACTGTATTCTCCACAGTTTATAACAATGAGATTTCATCTAATTGAAACTGAGGGGTCTGGAAACAAGGTGACATACATATAGAATAAGGGTTATGGCCTCTTCAGGCAGAAGATGAGGAGGCATCTTTTTCACTGTGAGGATGCTATCACTCTGGAAATGTCTACTCCATAGATCTATGAAAGCTCAGTCATGGAGTGTGTTCAAGACAGAGATTGATGGGTTTTTTAAAATACTAATGACCTCAAGGAATAATGGGGGAGCAGGTAGCACATGGAACTGGCATTGAGGTAGATGATCAGCCCATGATGGAGTTGAAACGCCTGCTCTTGCTCCCACAGTGACCATGTTGATGTCTGATTGGCTGAGATCTTCCACTCAATGATGGGGCACAGGTATATACCACCAACCTGACAATCCAGGCCAGTAAAAAGTAAAGTACCATTGTACAAGAACTGGTGAATACAATTTGGCATGATCCAGCAATAGTGAGGTTTAGGCATATTTTTAATATTTCAAGGACATTTAATTGTTATTTTGAGTTTTTTTAAACTTTAATCCACTAAATGTGAGAATTGCTTTTCTTTAAAAATCTCTTGAATCAAAACAAATGGTAAAGTCAATTTTGCAGTATTAGAAATGCAGCCAGGAAATAAATACTATCTAAACTTTTAAACTTTTTTTTTGCTTGTATACACTTGCTTTTAATCATTTACAAGTAGTTTGACTTGTTGGGTGAGATCTTACAATAGTTTGGCTCAGCATCAATTTCTTCAAGTTCAGTGCTGCCCAGCAAGATATCTTGACGAACTGTCCCAAAATCACTTCATTAACTATAAACCCTGTCCCATCTCTGGTCTGATGCTAGCCTGGAAGAACTTGACACTAAGCAGAATGATTGGCCTCAGTGGTTTCTCTGATGTCTTCAATGTGAAATTGTGCACCAGATCGAGAGTCGGCTGTCTGAAGTTCATAGAATCACTGAATCATAGAATCCTTGCAGTGCGAAAGCAGGCTATTTGGCCCATTGGTCCACACCAACCATCTGAAGAGCCTCCCTCCCAGACAAACCCCATCCCTGCAACCTGGCATTTGTCATGGCTAATCCATTGAACCTTCACATCCCTGGACACTCTGGGTGATTTAGCATGGCCAACTCACTTAACCTGCACATCCTTGGCCTGCAAAGTTTGTCATCTTTTATGTGAATCTGACCAACAAGAGGAGGATGGTCCCCTACTTTGCAGATAGGGACCTGGATGGGCTGGTGAGCAGAGGAGGAACCTCCTCTTCTCCAGGACTACCAGAGGAAATGATGCCAGCAAGTTCCGAAAACCTGACTGATGTTGCCACCACAGTCCGGACGAATGCACACCGTTGCCGAAAGAAGGTCAATGCTCTTTTCTGTTTCACCAGGATATGTGTCCCCATCTTCATCCTGTTGTCTTATGTTCATTCTCTGTTGACTCTTGTGTATCCAAAAAGATCTGGTATTGAGAAAATAGCGACGGCACTAATTCTCAACCCTGGATGGTGACTGTCTTCACATCCATCGCAGCTCAAGATGTATCATTCCACCAGTGGAATACTAAAGGGCGAGAGTTGCCTGTTTATTTACCAGTGGCAGTTCAGGTCAGCATAAGTGACTTATTGTGCTGCTCCAATCATCAAGGATCCAGATGTTAACAGATGTGCTCAGTAATTGAATACATGCCTAGCAGGATTATCAAACCACTAGCGTGCTGCAGGATGATAGGGCTTATGTAAATATTCTCTTGGCAGAATTTACCACAAATCATCAAGAGAAGAGGAAAACATCGTATCATTTGTATTTAGTCCCAGGAGGTTTTATCTGTCAGGGCTTGTGATTCTAATCCTTTTGAAGGCAATTCACAAAGTTGACGTGCAAACAATGCTTACTCTTACGCCAGCCTGGGGCTCACTCTCAAAATTTAAAAACAATAGTCTTTTGACTACTATGATTTGCTGAACCAAAATAAATACGTAACAAGCAATATTTAGACATCTCTCAATGCAAGTCAGAATGTCCATTTCCATTTTAAACCATTATGTCCTTTCAGTCTTCAACAATAGTGGAGGGGAATTTCAAACAAGTTCAACAGGTAGGAGTTCCACTGACTCAGGCTGAACACTGGTTTTTCATTGCACCCAATATAACTACAATGAAGAATAAATTAGGACGCGTGCAGTGTAAAACTGCACATAGACATTTTCGAAAGTTTACTTAGTCGTAATAATGAAAAAGCATAAATGCTGTTTTCATGCCCCATTTTTGCAATTAGTTTGTTACTGCAATGTTTGATGGTTCAATTCTTCTGTGATTGATTAAGCAAGAGTGAAGGTGATTTGTGCTCAATGTGTTTGATTGGTTCAGCCTAGGTGTTGACATGGATCAAAGTTAAGCAGAAAGCAAAAAAACTACTGAAGCTGGAGCAAACATGGTTTCTTTATACTTTCACAGGTGATGTGTGAAGCTTCTGGCTGGATCAGTGTTTTTTGCCCATCTGTAATTATTATGGAATTGAGTGATTGGCTAAGCCATAAGAAACACCACATGCAGAACAGGCCTGACAAGGATGACTAATCAAATGATCATTGTCGTGGTCACTGTCACTCTAACAAATTTTATATTCCAGGTTTATTAATTGCAGTCAGAGACAGTGGTTAGCACTGATGCCTCACAGCGCCAGGGACCCAGGTTCGATCCCAGCCTTGGGCAACTGTCTGTGTGGAGCTTGCATGTTCTCCCCCTGTCTGCGTGGGTTTCCTCTGGGTGCTGTAGTCTCCTCCCACAGTCTGAATATGTGCAGTTTAGGTGATTTGGCCATGCTAAATTGCCCAGATTATCCAGGGATGTGCAGGCTAGGTGGCTTAGACATGGGAAGTGCAGGATTTCAGGAATAGAGTAGGGGATGGGATGATCTTTGGAGGATTGGTGTGGACTTAATGGGCCAAATGGCTGCTTCCACACTGTAAGGTTTCTAAGTCTATGATATTTGCCGTGGTGGAGATTTGAATCCATGACTCTTGCGTATTAGCCTAGCCCTTTGGATTGCTAGTTGAGTGACATCACCACCATCATCCTCCAACTACAAACATTTTGTAAACACTTCTATAAATTTTGTAACACTTCTATAAATTAACTGGTAGTACACTTTAAAACTAGTGGCATTGATCTGAGGAAAGTGATAAACACACCGAGCTCAATACATACTTTCCTTGCTTAGCACAAGCAGATATGATTGGTTAATATCCTTACTTTGTCTCCATTTCCTCTGATGTGAAAGTGTTGATGTTTCTGCATATGCTGATGTGTTGAGAGTTGGGCAATGGACTTCAGGAAAGGACCAGACAAAGGCCTGGTGGAATTTCAAAATAGACAAAATAACCAATACTGGAACCGCTATCACTAACCATACATGTTGACGATAATAGATTGTGATAGGCAAGCCATGCATGCTGAATGACTGAGGAATAGCTCTTTTGGAAGGTAATCAGTCTCAACTAATATAGCATTAATTACCCATACAGAAGGCGAATGCAATGAGTTGGATCTAAATGCAGGGCAACTGGAAATGCGGTACTCCTACAGTTTTCAGCAGAAAGAAGAGCTTAAGTTATACTCACTAGGCCATACCACATGGCATCGAACTACACTAGACCATAATATACATTATGGAGGAAGTGAGGACTGCAGATGCTGGAGTTCAGAGTCGAGAGTGTGGTGCTGGAAAAGCACAGCAGGTCAGGCAGCATTGAGGAGCAGGAGAATTGACGTTTCGGGCAAAAGCCCTTTATCGGGAATGGCTGGTGAAGGGCTTTTGCCAACACATCGATTCCCGATAATATACACTATGCCATACACTGGAATGTGAGACAGTCTTGAGAGCATGTGGCCATGAACATAAAAAAGAGAGATTAATCTTTTATTTAGTGCAAATATACATCTAAACCTGATATTTCTGTGATTAACATCTATAGCAGTACTTCGTATGGATGTATGATAAATAGTATTACTTTGAAATGTAAACCCAAAAACAGTTCTTGAGTTTGCCTTATCCTCAGTCAGTCTGTCTTGAACCCAACCCTATTAGGTTGCATCAAATCACATGATAAAAGACTCCCTGACCTACCTTCCCCTTTTAGATTCCTTTTCAACCAAACATCTTTCAATGATAGGAAGGAATCTCAGTGTAGTCAGTTCTGGGAAGGCAAATGTTGAAACTCTAAATGGGAGCTAAAGTTTACCTGCACCATGTGTGGAAAGAATAGAAACAGATTTCCTATTGACTGTTCGTTCAGGTAGCTGACTCATGGATAGAGACTAGACAGGTCTAGGAGGTTTTTGACACCAGTCTTCTTTTGTCCAGGAGCAGCAAAGTACAAAAGTAGATATCCATATCAAAAGGAAACTTTGGGTCTTCTGATGCAAGGATATCCTAAAGGCTGTTTGTGAAATCCCTCTGAAAGCAGCATTCGATAATCACTTACAGGTCCAGATTAGAAACTGAGTAGGCATATGTTGGGAATAATTTAGCCTAACGAGAAGATGGAAGTATCGACTGTGACTGACTTGGAGAGAGGGGATGGTTGTCTACTGTTTGTGACAAAGGTTTTATTCTTCAGGTGGTTGTGTGGGGTTTTTAAGAAGGAATCTGGTTTTATGTGGTTATTCTTATGAGCATTGCACCAAAGGTCACTGAGGCGAAGGGGAAATCGGTGGAGAACATCAACACGGACCTGTAATGAGTTTCTATATTTTAATACAGTTAATCAATTCAGATTTGCTGTGTCTTTGTTGATGGCAAAGTCATACACTCTGGAGATACACGTTTACAGCTTAGGTGTGATAACGGGATCTTTGCAACCGCAGGCAGCCAGGGAATGTTGGGGTTGATTTTAAAAAAAAGCATCAATGGTAAGTTTAAGGGTGGACTTCAGCTGGACATCAGCCGATGTGTGATGTAGCCTTTGTAACTATACTGGAGAACTCTTCTCTGCTTTAGGAACACACCAGGTGCCCTATAGAAGGGTTTTTTGACTTCTGTGACCACAAGAATTTGTCAAGTTTCTGGATCAGGTTAACCCTCTTCTTTAATGCTGTCCTGACACTTCTGAGATGCTGCCTAAACGATGAGATGCACTAAGCGACATTCTGCACCAGCGAGAAGCCAGTGATTTATGGGAGTTACACCTTTCAACTTCAGCCCAACTTGCAAAATGTTGTCACTTCAATATTCCTCTTATTCAACCATCAAAGCAAAACAAACTCTGAAAGTCTTTTATGCAATGCAGAGATAAACCATGCCAAAAACACAGCCTATTTTTAAAGGTTACACCCCATCACACTTTAACACAAAGTGGAGAGAACCTGTGACTTGTGGAAATTGCTTGCCACACTCGTGAATTTTAAAAGCAAAACAAAATCAAGTACAGTGTCTCTTACTGCACTTATCGATCTTGGTGTCAGAGGCCATAGAGAAGGGAAATGCACTCAATATAACCTAGAGAATTGTCACAGCTGCTACATCTGAGAATAGAATAGATGCAAATTGTACCCCTTGAATAGTCACTCAAATTCTAGTTGGAAATACTCTGCCTCCAGTCATTCAGGGCCACATATACTGGATTGGATAGTGTTTAGTCTCCTCCCTAGAATCCAGAAATAGGCTTTCCAACAGCTACCATGCTAAACTCTAATTGTGAACTTTACAATGAACAGCTGCGTATTGGAATGACCTAAGCAGGACAGAGATTGCTATTGTGAAATCAGTTTATTTTAAGATGACACAACAGAGAAAGAAGCAAAGTTCAAATAACCATCTCCCTCCCCACTACTGCGTCTTAACACAAAAGAGTTTAATAGCAGAGTTGTAAGGCATTGCAGAACATGGGCTGCACATGCAGTTACTCAGTTCTCATCTGCTGTCTTTAATTACATCCTGAATTGTATTCACTCAATCATGTGTGCCAAAAAACATTGATTGCAAGTTAAACTTAATAACTTACAGATTGTTGAATTGATGGCCTAATTCTTTCTTGTGTCTCAGAGAGGTACTTATGCGTGCACACTTCATCCATGCAGTGGACTTGTTAAGACACTACCCTGCTAGCAAACTAATTCATGACTGATAAAGGATCAGATCATTAAAATTGACCTTCTCCACCAGCTTTCAGCTGGTCACTTTTAGAACACTGCGTTCAATTCTGATCTCCCTGGTACAGGAAAGAAGGTGGGCGGCACGGTGGCACAGTGGTTAGCACTGCTGCCTCACAGCGCCAGAGACCCGGGTTCAATTCCCGACTCAGGCGACTGACTGTGTGGAGTTTGCACATTCTCCCCGTGTCTGCGTGGGTTTCCTCTGGGTGCTCCGGTTTCCTCCCACAATCCAAAGATGTGCAGGTTAGGTGAATTGACCATGCTAAATTGCTGGTAGTGTTAGGTGCATCAGTCAGGGGTAAATGTAGGGAAATGAGTCTAGCCGGGTTGCTCTTCGGAGGGTCGGTGTGAACTTGTTGGACTGAAGGGCTTGTTTCCACACTGTAGGTAATCTAATCTCTCTACTCTAGAATAATTAACACTTGAGCACAGGACTGGTGCAGTTGCCAGTACTCGGTGACCAACTCTCAGGCCATCAAGTGTCACCTGATGCTACCCAGGGAGGTTAGCTGAGGAAGATGTGGTAAAAAGGGGCAAAGACCCTGATCAAGTGCAGCAGTTCCAAATGCAATTCCATCCACTGAATAAAATTACATAACAGAGGATGCTGAAGTGAGGGAAAGATGCTGGATCCAAACATGATCAACAGTGGTGGAGACCAGCCTGTATCTCATTGCCTGGGGACAAATGGACAACGAAAGCAAATTGGTTAAGGCTTAAAATCTGTCATGACTGTTTCAGGGAAAACAGCAACAGAAACCACGGGATGAAAAAGCACAAAGAGTTCACAAAATATGCAGGTGATATCATTCACATTAATATTGTGCCTTTTGTGACCATGAGCCATCCTAAAATAAATACTCAATAATGAAAGTTTCTCAGTGCCTTTCACTATCACAAGAATGTTTCGCAGCCAATTAGTTGTTTTTGAACTACATAGAGAGGAACAAATTTTTGTCAAATTTTGCAAAGTAATCTCCGACAAACAATGATGAGGTGGATAATCTGTTTTGAGTACTGCTGTGAAACAACATATTTTGTTGAAACTATAAGTTACAAGGGCAGGTCAGAGGCTAGGAATACTGCAGCGGGTAACTCACTTCCTGACTCCACAAAACCTTTCTGCCATCTACAAGGTACAACTCAGGAGTGTGACAGAATACTCTCCTCTTGCCTGGATGGACGCAGCTCCAAAAAAACTCAAGAAACTTGACACAATCCAGGACAAAACAGCTTGTTTGATTGGCATCACATGCACAAGCATCCAATTCTTCCACCACCAACGTCTAGGAGCAACAGTGTGTACTATCTACAAGGTGCATTGCAGAAATTCACCAAACGTCCTCAGAATACACCTTCCAAACCCATGTCCACTTCCATGCAGAAGGAAAGGTTGTGGCGATGTCAGTGGTGGACAAAGTCAAAAGTGTCACACAACACCAGGTTATTGTCTAACAAGTTTATTTGAAATTACAACCTTTTAGAACGTTGTGAGGAGCGTGCTAGGAAAACTTGTGATTTTAATAAACCTGTTGGACAAAACCTGGTGTCGTGTGTGACCTCTGACTGAGAAGGACAAGGGCAGCAGATACATGGGAGCACCACCACCTTCAGGTTCCCCTCTAAGCCACTCACCATCCTGACTTGGAGTTATATCGCCATTCTTTCACTGTCGCTGGGTCACAATCCTGAAATTCCCTAATGGCAGCATGGGTCAACCTACAGCCGGTGAACTGCAATGGCTAAAGAAGACAGCTCACCACCACCTTTTCAAGGGTAATTAGGGATGGGCAATAAATGAATTTTATAAATACGACTTTCACTCAACAGCACAATTCCCAAGAAATACAAAGATAAATGGGAAACAACATGTATAAGAAGGGAGGGTGACAAGTGGACTCTGTAGAAGTTCTGCTCAGAAGAATATCAGTTTCTGTGACCTTCCTCTTTAAGTTGATTTGATTTGATTTATTGTTGCCATATGTATCGAGATGCAATGAAAGGTGTTGTATTGTGTGCTCTACAGACAGATCGTACCATACAAAGTGCATCAGGTCACAAACAGAGTGCAGGATACAGTGTTACAGCTGCAGAGAAGATGCAGAGAGAGAGATCAACATTAACATCTCTGAGGTCTGTTCAAAAGTCTGATAATGGTTAGAGACAGAAAAACTGCAGATGCTGGAACCCAAAGTAGACAGGCAGGAGGCTGGAAGAACACAGCAAGCCAGGCAGCATCAGGAGGTGGAGAAGTCAATGTTTCGGGTGTTACCTTTCTTCAGGACTGGGGATGGGTATAAGGGGAGCTGTAGATAAAGTGGGGGGGGGGGTCAATGGGAGGAATGAACCTGGTAGGTGGCTAGGAGGAGTGAAAGGGAGGGAGAGGGGCTGGGAACGGAGTTGGGGGATGGGGAGGAAGGTTATTTGAAATTGGAGAACTCAATGTTGAATCTTCTGGGCTGTCCAGGCGGAAGATAAAGTATTATTCCACCAATAGGAGGTGAAATTTCTTTTGGCAGTGGAGGAGGCCAAAGATGGTCATATCAGAAAGGGAGTGGTTGGGAGAATTGAAATGGACTTAATCAACTTCACTCACAACTTCCATCCTGCCCTTAAATTCACTTGGTCCATCTCGGATACCTCCCTCTCCTTTCTTGATGTCACCATTTCCATCTCTGGTGACAGTCTCCAGACAGACATCTACTACAAAGCTGTAGAGTCCCATAACTACCTGGACTACACCTCCTCCCACCCAATATCCTGCAAGAACTGCATACCATTCTCCCAATTCCTCTGCCTCCGCGGCATCTGCTCGGATGAGGAGACATTCCACTCATGAGCATCCCAGGTGTCCACCTATTTTGAAGAACATGCTTTTCCTCCCTCCGTCATCCAGGCAGCCCTCGGCCCACCACCTCCATTCCCCATTCCACTGCTCTAAGCCCTCCCCTCTACATTCTATAAAGACAGAGACCCTCTTGTCCTTACCCACCACCCCACCACTCTCCGCATCCAACACTTCATCCTCAAACACGTCCACCAACTCCAACTAGATCCCACCACCGAGAACATTTTCCCCTCCCCACCCCTCCGAGCTTCCTGCAAGGACTGTTCCCTTCAACAATCCTTGGTTCACGCCACCCCCACCACTGAACTCCCAGGTACCTCCCCTGCAACCAGAAAAGATGCAAATTCTGCTGGTACACCACACCCCTCACCTCCATCCAGGGCCCCAAACAGTCCTTCCAGGTGAGACAGAGGTTCACCTTCCTCTCTTCCAACCTGCCTTGAAGAAGTTTTCCTCCTCTCTCTACAAGAATCTCAGGGAGTCCCTCTCCCACTGCAACTCCCAGGTCATTTCCTGAAGGTCAACTCCCTGAAGCTCTTCAACCATGTCGTGAAACAAACGCGCTACCACAGCCACATCTGCTTCCTCAGTGCCTGCCTCCGTAACCAACTCATCCCACACGGACTCCGGACCACCTTTAAACCGGCAGTGTTCGGATCCGAACAGGACAAACAGTACAGACTACAGATTCAAAAACACCAGCAACAATTCTCCTTCAAGATCCTCCACTCCACGCTTGCAGCAATGCGCCGGCACCTAACCTCTCTACAGTCAGCCCTGCCTCAGCTGAGAGCCACACTCTCTCAGAATTGCAAAGGACCCACTCTGTACTACATCCTCAGGAGAATCCATACTCTCAACAAACAGTATTTCAATTCCATCTCAAACATCAAAAACTGTAAGTACAACAAACTCTCTTCCAACCTAGTTTACTGCATCAGATGCTCCCGATGTGGTCTTCTGTACATCAAGGAGACCAAACGTAAATTTAGGGAACAGATTGCCGAGCATCTCAGCCAGGCCCACAGGGGCTGAACGGACCTCCCAGTTACCACCCATTTCAATTCCCCAACCACTTCCTTTCTGACGTGATCATTCTTGGCTTTGGTCTTCTGTACATCAAGGAGACCAAACGTAAACTTAGGGAACAGATTGCCGAGCATCTCAGCCAGGCCCACAGAGGCTGAACGGACCTCCCAGTTACCACCCATTTCAATTCCCCAACCACTTCCTTTCTGACGTGATCATTCTTGGCTTCCTCCATTGCCAAAACAAACCACAGCTCCTATTGGAGGAACAACACCTTATCTTCCACCTGGGCATCCTAGAGCCCAGAAGACTCAACACTGAGTTCTCCAATTTCAAATAACTCCCCTCCCCATCCCCCAACTCCCTTACCCTCCCTTCTGCCACCAGCCGGATTCATTCCTCCCATTGACGAACCAGATCACACTCTCTGCCTGTTTTCACCTATCCCTACTTCCCTACCCTGTCCCCTCCTCTCCCTTTATCTACAGCTCCCTGCACACCCACCCCCAGCCCTGAAGAAGGGTTAAACTCGAAACACCGACTTCTCCACTTCCTGATACTGCCTGGCGTGCTATGTTCTTCCAGCCTCCTGACTATCTACAAAAGTCTGATAACAGCAGGGAAGTGGCTGTTCTTGAAACTGTTCTTAAGTGTATTTAAATTTTCTTATCTTCTGCCTGATGGAAGAGGGTGGGAGAGAGTATGTTGGGTTGCTTTCCTGAGGCTGCAGGAGGTATAAACAGAGTCATTGGATGGAAGGCTGGTTTGTGTGATGGACTGGGCTGTGTTCACGATTCTCTGTAATTTCCTGCGCTCTTGGGAAAAGCAGTTGCCATACCACGCTGTGATGCATAGATAAAACGCTTTCTATGGTGCATCTGTAAAAAATTGTAAATGTTTTTGTGGACATGCCAAATCTACTTAGCCTCCTGGAGAAGTAGTAATCTGCACGCCTCGAATTATAGCCGCTTGTATATCCTTAATTTCCTTTTTTGCATCATCAGCGGACATGCCTAATCGCTGAGATCCTAATCTTTGGAATGCTATTTTTAATTCCCTTTGCCTCTCTACTCTGTTTTTCATATATGGATTCCTGTATTTTCTATATTACAACTCTGATTATAACTCTAAAGCACTTTGTTGGCTACAGAGCACTTTGGCACATCTTGAAATTTGAAGAAGCTCCTTAAAGAAATACAAGAATTTATTTTTCCTTATTTGAGTAGCTCCTTAATATCTACCTATTGACTAAATTTTTGGTCACCTGCTTCACCATCTCCTTATTTGACCTTGGTGTCAATTTTTGGTTGATAATGCTCAGTTGAAGTAGTTTGGGTTGTTTTTACTGAGTTGAATGCATGTAATCATTAGAAAATAATATAAACAGAATTATAAATGCAAGTTGCTGTTGAAATGAGCGGGGGTATAAAGGCCCACTAACCCTTTGAAAATTCCATAAATTCAGCCTGTATCAATATGTTGTCAAATTTTTTAATTTTTATATAGAGAGAGCAATTCATGTATGGAATGAACTTCCAGAGAAAGTGATGGACACGAGTACAGTTACAATGTTTACAAGACACTGATATGTTCATGAATTTAGAAAGGTTTGGAATGCTATGGGCCAAGCGCAGGTAGGTAGGATTAGTTTAGTTTGGATTATGGTCAGCATAGACTGGTTGGACTGAAGGGTCTGTTTCCATTCTGTATGACTCTATGAGTGCTTTATGTGTAAAGGGTAAATTTGTGAGGCTCCACTCCATTGACTGGAACTAAAGATGCTGCCTTTCTAATTTTTCATCCATTTCAAGAATCTAAAATCCCAGACAGTACCACAACAATTTTCGACCATGCGCTGGCTGTATGTGCAGCCATATACTGACAGGCAGAGGTTCACCAGATTTAACCTTTTTTAATCTTGCCTGGATTAACCTATGAGATCTGCCCTCCACTCCCTCAATACCACAAAATGGCTGCTGCAGACTCACAAAGATGAACTGGGGTACCGTGAAGTGTTTTTGGTTTAAGACATTACACCAAGCTCCCATCAGTCACCTGCTGTGGGTGTGTAAGACCCCTCCACAGAGAAGTTTTACTGTTGTCCTAACCAATTTTCAATCCTGAACCAAAATCACTGAAATGGATGATCCATCCATTAGTATCGTGCTAGTGGAGCAGTTATTGAGCCACACATCTCCCACTGTAAAAAAAAGACTTGCATTAATACAGCACTTCTCAGGAAGTCCCAAAGCACTTTACAAGCATTAATACACTTCTGAACTGTAGTCACTGTTTTAATGTAGGGAGCACGTTCACCGGCCAATTTATGCATAACACAATCCCATTAACATGAATATGATAACAACATTACAACAGTGAGTACACTAGAATTAGTTTAGTGTTAAGGGTCAGATTATGCATTATGTCTCTGGGGTTTAGCCATTTCTGTTTGATTAGATTAGATTCCCTACAGTGTGGAAAAAGACCCTTCAGCCCAACAAGTCCACACCAATCCTCCGAAGAGTAAACCACCCAGCTCCATTTCCCTCTCACTAATGTGGCTTGGTGGCCCAGTGGTTAGCGCTGCTGCCTCACAATGGCAAGGGCCTGGGTTCAATTCCTGTTTCAGGCAACTGTCTGTGTGGTGTTTGCACGTTCTCCCTGTGTCTGCGTGGGTTTCCTCTGGGTGGTCTGGTTTTCTCCCATGGTCCAAGGATGTGCAGGTTAGGTGAATTGGCCATGCTAAATTGCCCTTAGTGTTAGGTGTAGGGGAATGGGTCTAGGTGGGTTGCTCTTCGGAGGGTCGGTGTGGACTTGTTGGGCTGAGGGGCCTGTTTCCACACTGTAGGTAATCTAATCTAATGCACCTAACACTTTGGGAAATTTAACATGGCCAATTCACATAACCTGCACATCTTTGGGCTGTGGGAGGAATCCGGAGCACCTGGAGGAAACCCACGCAGACACGGGGAGAATGTGCAAACAACACACAGACAGTCACCCAAGGCTGGAATCAAATCTGGGATCCTGGTGCTGTGAGGCAGCAGTTTCTGGGCTTTTTGATCATAATACTGTACCAATTTTTATTTGCCTGACATTCAACATCATTGCCTACAGAGGTGAGGGAGCTTAAGGTGAAGGAACCCCTAGGGGGCAGTGACTGTAATGTGATACAATTCACCCTGCAGTTTGAGAGGGAAAAGCTGAAATCAGATGGAATGGTAATGGAGTAAAGGGCACTGCAAAGATATGATGGAGGAGCTGGCCAGAGTTGATTGGAAGGGCCGTGTAGCAGGGAAGATGGTGGAGCAGCAAAGGTAGGGGTTTCTGGGGGTAATTTGGGAGACATGGCTGAAATTCATCCCAAGGAAGAGGAAACACACAAGGGGAGGATGAGGCAACTGTGACTGATAAGGAAAGTCAGGGACAGCATAAAAACAAAATGGAAATATACAAAATGGTAAAGATTAGTGGGAAGCAAGAGGATTGGGAAGCCTTTAAAACTAGCAGAGAATAACTAAAATAGCAATAAGGGAGGAGAGGATGACATCTGAGAATAAGCTAGCTAGTAAAATAAAAAGAGATTGCAAGTTTTTTCCAGTATCTAAAAGATAAGAGAGAGGCAGGAATTGACATTGGATCACTGGAAAATGAGGCAAGAGAAGGAGTGATGGGGAACAAAGAAATGGTTGAGGAAATAGATGGGTACTTTGCATCAATCTTCATGGTACAATACACCAGCGATTCCTGATGAAGGGCTTTTGCCCGAAACATCTATTTTCCTGCTCCTCGGATGATGCCTGACCTGTTGTGCTTTTCCAGCACCACTCTGATCAATATACCAGCAGCATACTGAAACTTCAAGAGCAGAGGTCAGTATAGTAGTTTTCACGAAAGAGAAGAAGCTGGGGAAGCTGAGAGGTGTGAAGGTGGATAATCACCTGGTCCAGATGGACTAAACCCCAGAGTTCTGAAGGAGATAGCTGACGAGATTGTCGAGGCATTGGTGTTGATCTTTCAGGATTCACAGGAGTGGAAAATGGCTAATGTAACACCACTGTTTAAGAAGGGAGGAAGGCAGAAGACTGGAAATTATAGGCCAGTTAGCCTGACCTCAGTCACAGGTAAGATTTTAGAATTCATTACCTAAGATGAGATAGCAGAGTACTTGGAAGTGTGTGGTAAAATAGAGCTGAGCCAGCACAGTTTTATCAAGGGGAGGCTATGCCTGACAAATCTGTTAGAATTCTTTGAAGAGGTAACAAGCATGTGAGACAAAGGACAGTCAGTGGACAGAAAGCCTTAGGCAAAGTGGCATGTAGGATATTGCAAGTAAGATAAGAGTCCATGGTGTTAGGGCAAACCACTGACATGGATAGACAATTGGCTGACTTGCAAACGGAAGGGATAAAGGGACCTTTTTGAGGTTGGCATCTGGTGACTAGTGGAGTTTTGCAGGGGACGATGTTGGGCTCCTTAACTATTCACGTTATGCATTGATGATCTGGACAAAGGAATTGAGTACACTGTTGTTATGTTTGCAGAAAATACAAAGATAGATGGAGGGACAGATAGTGTTGAGGAAGCTTGGAGGCTGCAGAAGGACTTGGACTAGGTAGTAGCCACAGAAGTGGCAGATGGGATATAATGTGGAGAAGTGTGCGGTTATACAGTTTGGTTGGAAGAATAGAAGTGTAGACTATGTTCTTAATGGGAAAAGACTTCAGAAATCTGAAGTATAAAGGGACTTGGGAGTTGAAATTCAGGATTCTCTTAAGGTTAACATGCAGATTCAGTTTGCAGTTAGAAAAGAAAGTGCAATGTTAGCATTCATTTCAAAGAGGGCTAGAATATGAGAGCAGAGATGTATTGCTGAGGCCATATAAGGCTCTGATCAGACTGCATTTGGAATGTGTGGGCAGTTTTGAGCAATTGGTTGTATAATTGGATGCAAACAAATAAAAATTAAAGCAAGGTACAAAAAGAATTTAGAAAAGAAAATCCTAAAGCACAGAAAAAAGCCAAATTTCCAACACTATTCATTTAGAGAAATTAAAATCTAGAACAATTACTCCTGTTTATAGAAGCATGGTGGCTCAGTGGTTAGCATTGCTGCCTCACAATGCCTGGGGACCTGGGTTTGATTCCACCCCTGGGTGACTGTCCGCATGGAGTTTGCACCTTCTCCCAGTGTCTGCGTGGGTTTTCTTTGGGTGCTCCAGTTTCCTCCCACTTTCCAAAGATTTGCAGACTAGGTGGATTAGTCATAAGAAATCCAGGGTTAAAGGGATAGGGTAGAGCGTGGTGGATCTGGATAGGCTGCTGTTCAGATAGCCGGTATGGACTCAAAGGGCCAAATGGCTCAGTTCCGCTCGGTAGGGATTCTATGATTTAACAAATCCAATCTACAAATTGATTGCCCCTTTTCTTTGCTGTGAAGTGTAAAGTCTTTTCACATGAATACTCATAAAACCTAAGATCTTAAGAATTTTTCAGCTTCCACTAACCTGCAGATTTCTAACAAACATCTGATCTGGAAGTTTCACAAACTAAACTTTTCTACCAAGGGGTTGGCTGTGTTTTCACTGAACTTGCATGAAAAGTTATTTTCTAGAAGGGAAGCTATACTTGCTTCTGACATCAGTCATGGTTCCTCAAAACTGCTGTAAAACTCTTCAATGTATCGTCACTCTAAAGCATTTGAAAGTGAAAATAAGCAATTAGCCTTCAGAGTTTCTCCACCTGTCATAAACTACAGGAGAAATAATTTGCCATTAACACCATAGGTGGCTACAGCCATTTGTTTTCAGAGCAATGCTGGATTAGGTCACTGTTCTGGAAGGACCTTTTGACCTTTTCTTTCATAAAAAGACTCCACTAAAGTAGTCAATATCCATATGCCATTATTTTGAAATCCAAACTCCAAAACTGGTATTAATATATAATAAAATCCAAAAGTACTGTGAACGCTGTAAATCAGAAATTGCTGGAAAAGCTCAGCAGGTGTGGCAGCATTCTGTGAAGAGAGATCAGAGTTAACATTTCAGGTCCAGTGACCCTTCCTCAGAACATACGTTTCATTATAGTAGAAGGGAAATACCATGGCTTTCCTATGTCCAATTATGTGTTAATCGGTTTGACATCTCTGCTGGATAAGCCTTGTTTTCTTAATAAATTAATAATGTTAGTGTCTGTTTGATTTTTCTTTCATTCTGAACTTGTTACACTTGCATTTCTCTTGCACGCAATCAATGATTAGCCAGTCTCGCTGTGCAGTCAAGGCTAATGGGAAGGCTAATTTGCAAGTTCATCTCCAACTCTTCCTCAAACTTCAAGCACGAGGCCAGTATTCATCTTTGACTACAAAGGTCTTTAGCTGAAGACAGTGGCGGTTGACAGCCCTACAATTAAAACAGTGTTTCAATTCCTCTTTCTTTCTTATCCTCATCCACATCCAGCAAGCAAAATCAGAGTTCACATAAAGTAGGATGATGGTAACATGAATTAGATAAAAAGTGGCCAATATCAAGGCAATGATGATAGTAAAGTAATTTTTACAGATAGATTAAGCAGTGTCAGCATTAGCTAGCTGGTGGCATTCATACTCTGAATCAGATAAGGTTTGGATATACGTTCCAACTGAAGTGCAGATTGGTTTTTGCACTCTTGGGCATGGTTGTCATTGGTTGGGTCAGCATCTAACCTAGATGTTCTGAAATTTGCTACATTAGCTGCTTTAATTGTTTCATTCAAACACAGTGTAGAAACATTAATTTTATGTAATCTTGACAAACAGGTCAACCATTATATGCCTCATCCTATTTTCTTTTCCATTGACTCCAATTGAATGCAAAGTGGGTGTGTCGAATAATGTGAGAATCCATTAGTGCCCATTTCTAATCAGAAAATTCTGTGCAAGTGAACCTCAGTAAATTTGTCAAGTAATGTATTTCAAAGTTATCACATTTTATCCAACTGAGATCAGCTGGTGGTCCCTGGTATTTAAGGAGAAAGTGAGGACTGCAGATGCTGGAGATCAGAGCTGAAAATGTGTTGCTGGAAAAGCGCAGCAGGTCAGGCAGCATCCAAGGAACAGGAGAATCGACGTTTTGGGCATAAGCCCTTCTTCAGGAAACTGATCGGTGAAGAAATGAAGGGTTTATTCTGTCTTTGACATTTTTCTGGAAAGCCATCAAGCCAGAAAAACAAAGAATGACAGGAACCTTACTTTACGTCTACCTGAGAGGGCTGAATAGTTTAATGGGAAAGACTGTACTGTTTGAACTTGCAAATTTATTCCTTTATTTTCTACTTAAAACTAAGAAGATATTTCAGATGTTTTACGTTTTGTGTAATTTCTGCAACGTTTAACTTTTAACTTTGTTCTTTCTTTCTACCTTGTTCTTAAGATTCTGTCCCTAGGTACTTGTACCTAAGGTAGCACCTTGTGTGGCGACGTTACACACTTTTCACTGCACTGTTGTACTTCAGTACGCGACAATAAAATCAAAATCAAAATGTCTCAACTGAAAGCTGAAATATCCAACAGGGCAGCATTGTAATGCACGGTCTGAGTATTAAAACTGCAACCTCTCCATCAAGATGTGAGAGTTCAGCCAAAGTTGACACCATGGACTAATTGATGACAATTGATTTCTGAGATTAGACAATGATTACTTTATCATTAAGGTTCCTGTCACATTGTTCGAGGGAGATTTATGGTACTTATTCATTTAACATTTCCCCTGATCTTATGAAAACGGATTTCAGAAAACGGCACATTCCTCTCTATTAAGTCTAACATTTATCAAGTGATAAACTCTCACCTTGATCTGCGCAAAAAGTATTCCCACAAGTAAAACATTAGCTTTTTGCTCCCTAGTTCATTCTTCCAACAGTTGACATTATGTCAGTGGAGCAATTAGAATAAAAAAGCTTTAAGGCACCAGGGAATGCCTAAGCATCTGCAAGACCAGTCATTAGTTGGGTGGGGAGGAACAGTGAAGAAAAATGCTTACACTAACTTACGTCTTGTATTACAAATTGAAAGCACAGATCAGCAAATGGCTTTCCAGAAAAATGTTAAAGACAGAATAAACCTTTCTTTTCATCACTGATCAGTTGGTTAAATACTAGGGACTGCCAGCTGATTTCAGTTGAAAAAAATTCAACAACTTTGAAATACATTTCTTGACAAATTTACTGAGGTTCACTTGCACAGAATTTTGTGAACAGGAATAAATGGGCACTAATGGATTCACACATTACACGACACACCCCCTTTGCATTCAATTGGAGTCAATGGAAAAGAAAATAGGATGAGGCATATAATGGTTGACCTGTTTGTCAAGGTTGCATAAAATTAACGTTTCTAAACTGTGTTTGAATGAAACAATTAAAGCAGCTAATGTAGCAAATTTCAAAACATCTAGGTACCCCACAGATAGTGAAATACTTTTGAAACACAACCACCTTTACAAATAGGAATTGGACTTTGCCAACATTTTAGTTGGTGGGCTAATCGATCTGTTTCAACATCTCCCTGACAACAGGAGACAAAGTGCTATTATAGAGTGGCTGTTAGCATAAGGAAGGCTCTAGAGTAGTGCTAACGTCACTGAACAAATCATCTTCTCATGGGAGATTCCAGGATCAAAGGGTATAATCTCAGAGTAAAATGTCATCCATTTAAGACAAGGATATGGAGGGTTTATTTATCTCTGAGGGTAGTGAATGTGTGGAATTCTTTACCACAAAGGGCTGTCAAGGCTGAATATTCAAGGCTAAAATAGACAGATTTTTAATCAGTAAGGCAATTAAGAGTTATGGGGAAAAAGCAGGAAAGGGAAGTGGAGAATTATCAGATTGGCCATGTACAGTAATCTCTGAAGCAGCACAGCCTACACCTGCTCCTGTGTCTTATGGTCTTATAGATCCACCTGAGACAACAGATGAAGTGTAAGGTTGAAACTTTGATGGGACACGAAAGTGTCAGTAGTAGGTCTACAAAGGAATGTTGTGCAGCGTGTACACAAATAAGCATAGATGAAACCATTCAGTTATCATCTCGATGTCAGTATTTTTGCATCTCCAGAGGAATACCATTTAGGTAACCAATGAGCAGTCAAATTGAATTTGACTACAGTATTGTCTCTTTTTTAACACCTCACCTTCAAAAATGCAACACTTTGCACGTTATCAGCTTATTCTTTGGAATATCTGAGACAAGACACCTTCCATTGAAAAAAAGGGCTTCCATTGAATGGCCAAAGGCGTTGCAGTGATTTTATAGCCAATGAGGCATTTTTGAATTTTAGTCACAACTCTAATGTAGCAATATCTGCATTCAATTTGTCCATGAGTTCCCACACATGGCAAGTGGTCAAATGCAAGATCACCTATTTCTTTTCTACATGTTGATGATTAATAAATATTTGCAAAGACACTCTGTCCATTTTGGACATAGGGCCAGTGTGATTTATCATTAAATCCCTACAAAGTGGAAACAGGCCATTCGGCCCAACAAGTCCAACCCTCTGAAGTGTAACCCACCCAGATCCAATCCCCTATCCTATTACTCTACATTTACCCCTGACTAATGTACCTAAACTACGCATCCCTGAATACTATGGGCAATTTAGCATGGCCTATTTACCTAACCTGCACATCTTTGGATTGTGGGAGGAAGCCAGAGCTCCCAGAGGAGACCCACACAGACAAGGGGGAAACGTGCAAACTCTACACAGTCGCCCAAGGTTCCGTATCACTGTGAGGCAGCAGTGCTAACCACTGAGCCACTATGCCATCCTTAAATTTGAATGTATTTTTCATTTCATTTGTGTTAAACTTGGATTTTTAGACTTTGGATTTTTCTCTGTGTTTGAAGAAACAACAGCAGAAATAGCTGGGAGAAATCCATCAGGTCTGGCAGCATCGATGGAGGGAAGACAGAGTTAATGTCTCAAATCCAGTGAATCTTCTTCAGAACTTGTGAGTGTTTCTGTAGCCATGGTGATTTTTAAATAGAATTTGTGAGTGCCAGTTGTCAGAACTAATGGATTTTTATTTATCTTCAGGGGCATTATGACCTAGTAACGTAAACTTCACGGTTAAGGCTAGAAATTACAGGATTTCTTTTTTTCTCCGTTTCATGGTAACATCTATAGTTTAGGGAGGAAGAAAGGTTGAAAAAGAAAGAGAGAGAAAGAGGGAGAGAGGGTGAGGGGGAGAGAGAAAGAAAGAAGTACTCAGTTTCAGTTTCACTTTTGGGGAAGTTCTGCAAATATTCCATGTGTAAAGTTACTTCCGAGAAGGGATAAAGTAGTTGTATTTGTTACCATTAGATAACATTAGAAAAAGAAACGAGGAATAGTTCCAGACCAAAAGTACTTGTAAATACTTGAAGAGGTTATTTGACACTGGGTCTGTTTAAGTTCAGATTTGTGATAGCTCTAGGAAGAAGCAATCAGATTTTTAGACAAAAAGTTGAAGTCAAATTGAACCCATTGAGGTGTAAGAGGAAGCAGTTTTCTGGTGTGAGTAATATAGAAGGGTACTGTACATTAGTTCTTTGGTACTGTACATAAGTATTTTGAGTATCTGTAAAGGAGAGTTTTGAGATTAATGGGATTATACTTTATTGTGTGTTAAAAATGTTTAAGATTGTGTTATACATAAATAGATTGGTTTCTTTTATTTTAACAGAATTTTCCATGCTTAATAATTTTAGGTTTTATTGTTAAAAACAAATCTGCAAACATTGCATGCTTATGTTTCAGTTAGCGATCACCTCGGTTAAAACCAAAACAAAATATTATTTATCAAGCCAGATTTCAAATTGGGATGAGCTGGGATCATGGAATTTTTACATCCACTTAAGAGGTCAAATGGAGCCAAGCTTTGACATCTTTTCTAAAACTTAGACCTGTGGCAGTGCAGCATAATTTTAATACTGCACTATCGTTCACTACATTGTCAACTTCACCCCTGTCAAAGTAATGGAAGTCGATCAACTATAGTGATGATGCATCATGCTAAAACTTGAGGCATCTTGTGGCATAGTGATAGTGCCCCTGCCACTAAGCCAGATGCTCTAGGTTCAAATCCCACTCGAAGACTTGATGGCTGAGGAAGGTGTGTCCACATCTAACCAAACAGGTTAATTATCAACTTGTCAGTCCTTCCAGCACATGTTGATGGCAGGCAGCAAGAACAGGGGAGACTCCTGATTGGTCAGCCATGTGATGGAGAAACTGTTGGCCCCTCAGCCATCACTCTTTTAGATTTGATTCCCCCACAGTTTGGAAACAGGCCCTTCAAGTCCACACACACACCAACCCTCCAAAGAGTAACCCACCCAGACCCCTAACAAATGCACCCTAACACTATGGGCAATTTGGCATGGCCAAATCTTTGGATTGTAGGAGGAAACCAGAGCAAACCCATGCAGACATGGGAAGAATATGCAAACTCCACACAGACAGTTGCCTGAGGCAGGAATCGAACCCAGGTCCCTGGTGCTGTGAGGCATCAGTGCTAATCACTGTGCCATCGTGCCTCCCTAGGCTGGGGACAAACCCAGGTCCTGTGTAAAGGTGTCCATTGCCACAGCGTCCTCAGTAAATTGCCACACACCACCCAGAAAACCATGAACTCCAGACTGAAATTACATGTGGCTTAGAGAAAGAAAGGTTTGCATTTGTGTAGCCTCTTTCAAGACAGCAGGATATGCTAATACAAAGTCATAGAGTCATAGGAATGAACAGCATGGAAACAGGTCCTTTGGTCCAACTCGCCGATGTAGCCCCATTTGGATGAAGCATTATTTAAACTGAGTCACTCTGGTCATGCATGCATTGGGCAACTTGTGCACAGAATAAGCTCCCACATGTTAATAACCACATAGTCATAGAGATGTACAGCATGGAAACAGACCCTTTGGTCCAACTTGTCCATGCCTACCAGATATCCTAACCTAATCTAGTCCCATATGCCAGCACTTGGCCAATATTCCTCTAAACCCCTCCTATTCATATAAATGCTGTAACTGTACCAGCCTCCACCACTTCCTCTGGCAGCTCATTACATACATGTACCACCCTTTGTGTGAAAAAGTTGCCCCTAAGGTCCCTTTTATATCTTTCCCCTTTGACTCTAAAGCCATGCCCTTTAGTTCTGAACGCCCCCACCCCAGGGAAAAGACCTTGTCTATTTACCCTATCCATGCCCCTCATGATTTTATAAATCTCTATCAGGTTATCCCCCAGCCTCCGATGCTCCAGGGAAAACAGCCCCAGCCTATTCCAGCCAGATTCAATTATGTTGAACGAGGGTATCATATGAATTGTATCTATTTATATAAAATAGCTGTTATACACAATTTTATGTGTTGAAATGTAATGTGCTGAGCGATCTAAAAATATAATTCACGCTTGTATGAAATTCTACAAAAGATATACCATCCCTGATGGGTTCTGCCGCTGGTGGGGGAAGAGTTGAGCTCCAAACTCGTCACAAACAGTCGAGGCAGAGATGGACAAATTCCTTCACTTCCGCAAGAATGAAACTTATAAGACATGTGTCATTCGCTCAGCGTTCAAACGAGAACACACCAACGAATTGCAATGATTGCGGGGGAGGGTGGTGTTCTTTCCAATGAAACACTGGGGGAATAAAAAAAAGAATATCAGAATAACATTTGGGGACATCGGGTTTGCCAGGGAAGGTCAGTGAAAGAGAAGAACGCTTGGAGTCATTTAATAAAAAAATCTGACCGATAAAGTGAAACTCACTAGCCCAGGGCGAATTCCAATTTTCACAATTTCCGGGGAGGTGGAAGCAGGGAGAGGGTAAAATGTAATTTGTTGCAGAACCTGTCACATTGATTAGGAAAGAATAGGAAACGGGTCTAATGCCACGCCTGTCTATGACGCTCCAGCACAGAGAGGGCTGAGGAGGGAGAACTGGCTTTTGAGCGTGCGACTCTTTCAGTCAAACCCCCTTAAAAAAAAGCGTGAGATCTGTGCGGAAGAGCCGGGCTGTCAATGAAAGGGGTTAAAAGACACAAAATGAAGAGGAAAAATAAATCTACCTATTAGCCCCTCACACACACGCGCTCCTGGAGGATCTCAAAGCATGGGACTGTGACCTGGAGCTGCTGTTAGGTGTTAAATGTTCGGCAATATGTGGTAGGAAATTTTTAAGGCTGTTTGTCAACATGTAAAAAAATGCGCGTGGTTTAAGCTGAGCGACAGAACTTGATCCTGCGTGAGGTCTTTCACCGTGTTCACCACGAAGGAGCAAAAACCATTTTTTTTGGAAGGGGGGGGAAGTCCACTTTAAAAACAAACTTCTCCTGAGCAAACTCGGTAAAGGTTATTGTTTTGTTTTTGATCTGTGTCTTGAGTGAAGGGTGGGTGGTGAACATGTTTCGCGTAGTAAGTGCGTGTGGTTTGTGGACAAGGTCAGAGTGAGTATGTGTGTGGGGGGCATGTGTAGATAGACCAGAGTCCAGAGAGGGTCAGTGCAGCTCTTACTGAGGGGTGCTAAGAGCAGAGGAGATTGAACAGAAATGTTCAGACTGAATGAAGTATGTGTAACCAGCTTTAAGATCAGTTGGTATAAGAACCAGAAAAGACTTAATTTCTTTTTTGTTTAACTCCGCGAATTGTGATGTGCAGTATACTGCCTGACGGGGTAGGAGAAACAAATTAATGTTGGAAAGGACAATGTGATAAATACTTCGCATGTTAATTGGGAGAAGAGGAGTGGGACAGGTTCCCTGATAGAATCAGTCTGGGCACGATGAGAAAGCGGCGAGTCACAGTCTCGGGATTGGAGATGATAAAATGTGTAGCCGCGATGGGCTGATTAGCCTCCTCCTGTACTTAATGCTTCTGTGAGAGGATAAAGGGGTGAGACTGTTCAGGACTGAGATCAGGAGAAATTTCTTCGCTTGGATGATAGTGAAGTTTTGGGATTCTCTGCCCCAGAGGGTCATGGGCAATCAGTCAAGTCTTTTCAATGTGAGGTTGGGTAAGGAGAGATTTAAGGGATACTGCCAGTGCACATTGAAACTCTGAAGGGGAAAATCACATCACCCGGCTTCTGTTTTTTTATGTTCTTCTGATAGGCTGAGCAACCTCCTTCAGTGCTGTCTGCTTCTCTGATATTTTGGGTAGACCAGCATTTCAGGAGTTTATTAGCAATCCTCTATTGAGATGGAAGCTTATTCTATCGGTAGGATCACTAAGATGTTTGATATGAGTTGGAAGACTTTATCCATTTTCATTTCAACAACTTTGACCCTAGATTTCCATCATCAGCCCAGCATCCTGATGTGTTTTTCCATGGTCTCCCTAATGCAGTGATGATTTCTTTAAAATCTTGCCATCGTCGCTTTGCACTCGAGAACACCAGTGAGCAAGAGTTGAGATTATCAGTTATATGCCCGTGGAATAAAATACAGGATAATAGAGCCTTGTGCGAGGAAATAACTTAAATTGAAGGGTTCGGGTTGTCATTAGAAGATACAAAACTGGTCCATGGATGTCTTTTCATATTTAGCATACACTTAGAATGGTTGACTTGTAATTTAAGTTCTTTCAAACGCAGTCTAATTATAGATGTGGATGAATTCCATTGCATGAATTGCAACAGATGAAGATAAGTAAAGGAATTTCCTTAGTTCAGTAAATGACTTCTAAATTTAATGAAGTGCATTCAGGGTATGAACAGTGGTTTCTGAGCACCAACCTGATCACACCCACTGACCACTGCCTCAGGCTGAACCAGGCTGTCTGCAAATCTCTCACTCTATTTCACCTTGAACTGAGTTCCTGAACCTATTTGTGCCTGTCAAACATCACTCGTCCCTGTCCATTCCTCAGATCATCTGTTCCTGAAATTGGCCAGCTCCCTCCAATCTACTCTCTGTAAACTTGTGTTTGTTCAAAACTCTGCTGTCTATACTCTGACTCACACTAAATCCCATTCAGCCATCTCTGCTGTAACCACTGCCTACGTTGACTCCTGACATGTTGATGCCTTGATTTTAAATTCTCATCCTTGTTTGCAAATCCTTTGTCTCTGTAGCCTGCTACAGTCCTGCTACTATCTTCTGTGATCTCCAGGTCTAGCCTTACTGATGTTTAATTGCAATTGTCTTCCACTGCCTTTGCACTGATTACAGCTCTCCAACTTTCTATCCCTCTCTATCTTCGTTTCAAATTTTCATCAAAATCTGTACCTTTGACTATTCCTAATATCCCCTATAAATTTGCTGACATGATGAGTTGAATGACCTCTTCCTGTGTTGTAAATTTCCTGTTCTAACCTCCTACATTGGCTCTGTGTCGTGTTTTAAACTATGGAGCAAGCTCCTCATGCTCTTAATTAATAATGCTGGTGCATTACAGCTGGTGCTTCATGAGTGCAGATGTTGACTCTCCTGCAAACTCAGTATTTTTACCATTCTGGGGCTTTCCTAGAATTGAAAGAATCTCAGGAATTCACAATCTCAGGTCGCATCAACTGATCTCTAAGTGTTTAACTCTCAGTAGTTCATATTTGAAGCAAATTTATTCTACAGACACCCGCACCAATCAACCACACCGCCCTGTGGCCCAACATTTCAACTCCCCCTCCCACTCTGCCGATGGCATGGAGGTCCTAGGCCTCCTTCACCACCGCTCCCTCACCACCAGACGCCTAGAGGAAGAACGCCTCATCTTCCGCCTCGGAACACTTCAACCCCAGGGCATCAATGTGGACTTCAACAGTTTCCTCATTTCCCCTCCCCCCACCTCATCCCAGTTCCAAACGTCCAGCTCAGCACTGTCCCAATGACTTGTCCTACCTGCCTATCTTCTTTTCCACTTATCCACTCCACCCTCGCCCCCCCTGACCTATCACCTTCATCCCTTCCCCCACTCACCTATTGTACTCTCTGCTACGTTCTCCCCACCCCCACCCTCCTCTCACTTATCTCTCCACGCCTCAGGCTCTCTGCCTGTATTCCTGATGAAGGGCTTTTGCCCAAAACGTCGATTTTACTGCTCCTTGGATGCTGCCTGAACTGCTGTGCTCTTCCAGCCCCACTAATCCAGAATCTGGTTTCCAGTATCTGCAGGCATTGTTTTTACCTACTGCCACTTAACCCTACCCCATCCAACTAAAGACAAGTCAACATTCATTGCAATGTAATTGGAGTATAAAAGTAAAAGTCTCATTCAAATTGCACAAGAAGTTAGTGCACCCCATCTGAAATAGTTAAAAATCACACAACAGCTAGCTACCTGATGAAGGAGCAGAGCTCTGAAAGCTTTACTTTCAAATAAACCTGTTGGACTATAAGCTGGTGTTGTGTGATATTTAACTTTGTCTGTCCCAGTCCAGCACTGGCACCTCCACATCATGGCCACCTGAAATACTGTGCAGATTTCTGATCTCTGTACCTCAGGAATGTGCCTTCGAGAAAGTGCAGAGAAGGTTCAGTAGACTGGTTCCTGTGATTAAAGAAAAATGGTTTATGAGGAGATAGCAATGCAAATGAAGTCTATTTATCCTAGAGTTTAAACAAATGAGAGTTAAAACATATAAAATCCTTAAAAATCCAACAGGATAGATTCTAGAAGGATGTTTCACATACTGTGAAGGTATACTAGAGATATACATACTAGAGATCGCAGTTTTCCGATAGGGAGTAACCCATTTCTGAATGAGATGAGAAGAAATGTCTTTACTTGAAGAGTTACAAACTTTTGGAGTTCCCTACTTCACAAAACCGTGGAGGCTCAGTTGTTGGGCATTTTAAAGTTAGACTTGTGCAAAAACTAAGACAATTAATGTGGCACGTTGCATTAGTGAGATACCATAAGAGTCCGTGCTGGAGGACCTTCAGTTCACAATCTGTATAAATAATTTGGTTGTGGGGACCAGTTGTAATATTTCCATGTTTGCCAACGACACCAATTTGGGTGGGAACTTAAGTTGGAAGGAGGGTACAAGGACACTTCAAGTGAACTTGGACAGAAAAAGTGAATAGACTAGAACATGGCAGATGTAATATAAACTGAATAAGTTTTAAGTTATTCACTTTGGTAGAAACGAAATGGAAAGGGAGACTATTTCTGAAAGGGAGAGAGGTTGGAAAGTGTGAGTATCTAAAAGGATCTGAGTGGTTTTGTTTGTGAGCGAGCGTGCAGGTGCAGCAAGCAATTAGCAAGGCAAATAGTCTATTGGCCTTCATTACAAGGAAATGTGACCACAGGAGAAAGATATCTTGCTGCAGTTGTGTAGAACCTTAGTAGTAAGGCACCTGGAGTATTTTGTACAATATTGACACCCTTATCTAAGGAAGGATATATGTGCCACAGCAATAGTGCAACAGTGGTTCAGATTAAATTTAACACAGAATTATGGATGTTGGAAATCAAAAACGAAAACAAAGTGCTGGAGAAACTCAGCATCTGTAGAAAGAAAAACAGAGTTAATGTTTCAAGTCCAGTGAAGAACTGAGTTTCTCCTGCACATTCTGTTTTTCATTTTGTTTCACGTGATTCATCCCTGGGGTGGCAGAAGGGAGATTGAGGAGACTAGCTCTTTATCGTGTAGAGCTTCAAAGAACTAGGGGGTGGTCTAGTTGAAACTTACAAAATTCTCATGGGGTGAGTCACGGGTAATGTAGTTAAAATGCTTCACTTGGCTGATAAGTTAATGTATGGCATGGTGGCTCAGTAGTTAGCAATGCTGCCTCAGCGCCAGGAATCTGGGTTCGATTCCACCCTCGGGTGACTGTCTGTGTGGAGTTTGCACGTTTTCCCTGTGTCTACGTGGGTATGCTCTGGTTTCCTCCCACAGTCCAAAAATGCGCAGGTTAGATGGACTGGTCATGCTAAATTGCCCACAGTGTTCAGGAATGCGCAGGTTAGGTGGATTAGCCATGGGGAATGCAGGGCGACAGAGACAGGGCTAGATCTGGGTGGGATGCTCCTCAGAGGGTCAGTGTAGGCTCAATGGACCAAATGGCCTGCTTCCACACCATCAGGATTCTAAATCTGAAATGGGCACATAATCTCAGAAGGGAGAAAGTGAGGGCTGCAGATGCTGGAGATCAGAGCTGAAAATGTATTGCTGGAAAAGCGCAGCAGGTCAGGCAGTATCCAAGGAGCAGGAGAATCGACGTTTCGGGCATAAGCATTCTTCAGGAATCCTGAAGAAGTCCTGAAGAAGGGCTTATGCCCGAAACTTCGATTCTCCTGTTCCTTGGATGCTGCCTGACCTGTTGCGCTTTTCCAGCAACACATTTTCAGACATAATCTCAGAATAAGTGATAAGTGGTAAATGAGGAGGAATTTCTTCAATAAGAGGATGGTGAATCTTTTGGAAATCTCTGTGTGAAGGGATTATGAAGACTTGCTCATTAACCGTGTCCAAGGCAAAAATGAAGGCATTTCTATCAATTAAAGGCACAATGGGATACATTGATAGTGCAGGAATGTGGCGTTCATGTAGAGAGGAGTCTTGATCTCATTGAATGGCAGGAGTCTCGAACTGAATCACTCCAATTTCTTATCCCTTTCTCCAGCTTCCTCCCTGCAAGTGCTTGCATGTTAGCACTTTCCCCTCCCTTTTTAATTTTAAATATACAAACAAAACACACTGACCAGAGAAATAATAAGTATTTATGAAGCATCATATCATTTCTTTAAGAAGTCCCAAAAAGCCAGAAAAAGCCACAGTGAATCGCTTTTGAAACACAATCGCTGTTGATGTTTTAGGACATTGTACCAACAATTTGCAACATGGGGACATGCCTCAGAGAGAATGTCAATAAAAACATGATCATTTGTTTTCTGTTATGGGAGAAGTGTTGGCCAAACAGATTCCCTGCTCTCAAACAGCGTCATGGGACTTTCTTTAAAGCTCTGCCAATATGCAGACTGAGTCTCACTTCATCATTTAATCAGAAAGGCAGCACTGTTAGCACTGGCTCCAGTCCGTTTCCTACTTTGAAGACCAGCAGTTGTACTTTTGTGTTGGAACTTTGTGGAATTGGGAATGAACAAAGGAAAAAGAACTTGCATTTCCACAATACCTTATCATTCTTTTTGAAATATGTTCGATGTTCTAGATACTTACCGTTTTTAAAGGAACTAGAGTTAGAGGTAGATTGTACAATATTAATACTTGGTTCTGAAAGATTTTACAAATTACGTACTTATTGTTCCAACTTTCTGTACTGTGCAGAAATTGCTGACTATCAGTATCGTTGGGAGGGACTTTGTATTAGATGCACTGTCCTGATTTTCAGACACAAGACATATTTAAGGTGCTCCACATTGTAAGCAAGTTAAAGAAAGTTGAATAGAAATCAGTTATATTTGCATCAGTTTATTGGATTGAGTGTTTTTTTTAATTCATCTAGTCCAAAATGTATTATTAGACTTTCTAATAAGATTTGGTCCAATTTTCTGCTTCTCATAGAGTCTCTACAGTGCAGAAAGAGGCCATTGAGCCCATCGAGTCCACACTGACCTTCCAAAGAGCATTCCCACCCAAATGCCCGCCCCCACCCCATCACCATGGCTAACCCACCCAGCCTGCAAATCCCTAAACACTATGGAGCAATATTTAGCATGGCCAATCTACCCATCCTGCACAGCTGTGGGAGGAAATGGAGCACCTGGAGGAAACCGACACAGACATGGAGAGAGTGTGCAAACTCCACTCAGACAGTCACTTGAGGTTGGAATTAAACCCACCCCCTGCTGCTGTGAGGCAGCTGTGTTAACCACTGAGCAAGTATTCTGCAAATTCAACTCACCTGATGTCAATCTTAAACATTTTGGCTTTAATCTTGCAAATATTTCTTTTTCAGATAATAATCCAATTTCCTTATGAACAGTTTGTCTGCCTCCACCATACTCCCATATAGTGAATTCCCCAAATACAACCAAGTACTGTGAACAAAAAAAATCCTTATTTCATATTTGTTTCTTTGGCCAATTAACTTAAATCTACACTCTCTGATGCTTAATCATTCCAACAATGGGAACAGTAATGACTTGAAAAACAAAGTGGAGAGATAATCTCTGGTCACTGTGTGCATTGTAAGCAACAATGCCTACACTTTAAGTTATGATATTGTTACACATCATGACCAGAGTAATTGTTCCCACCATAGTCTGTGATCTATTGCTGTATTGTTTGGATGACAGAAGCAACAGCATTACAAGGTCTGAGATGTAGATTGCTACATTCATTGCAACACTTCACTGCGAACAAAATTTTTTTTTGAATGTCTGTTTTCTTCCAGTCCCTGCTACCTCCTGGCAGGAATTGAGAAGATTTTAGAAGTCCAAATGCAGCCCGTATTGAAAGCAAACCATTAATCAACAAGAGCTCTTACGGGGGATTTGTGTGATTCCAAGTGTCTTTGTTGAGAAGAAAAGCCAGTTTTATTTCTCTCTATTGAATCAGATTAAATTTGCACATGTGCACAATGGTTATTTGTAACTTGGCATGATTATGTCAGGACAATCACACAGCATTCTACCAGTAAAATGAAGGAAGAGAAATTTCCATTTCTGTAGCACTTGTCTTGACTTCAAGATGCCCAAAAGTACTTTACCAGCAAGGAAAGACCTTTAGGCTGTTTTGTCACCATTGTAATATGGAATGCCAACTTGCACACAGCAATTTCTCACAAGCACCACTGTGCATCTTTTTTTTTGTTCTCCAGCACTTTGTTTTCATTTCAGATTTCCAGCATCCACAGTGTTCTGCCTTTCGAAGTCTGGATTATGTGTTTAACTCCACACTCTGGCCCGAGCCTGTGACTTTCCGATGTGGTAACAATCTAACTATAAGTCAAGCTCACGCTGTGACTCAGTTTCATATTGAAATGAAGGGATAGGTGCAAAAGATAATTTTCACTGGAGCATAGCTGGTTGAGGGGTGACCTTAGAGAGGTTTATGAAATCAGGAGGGGCATGGATAAGGTGAATGACAAAGGTCTTTTTCCCTAGAATGGGGGAGATTTAAACTAGGGGGCATATTTTTCCGGTTACAGGAGAAAGATTTAAAAACAACATGAGGGGCAATTTTCTTACACAGAGAATGGGTCGTGTGTGGAATGAACTGCCAGAAGGAGAGGCAGATGCAGATACAGTTACAACATTTAAGAGACAGTTGGATAAGTTCATAAATAGGAAAGGTTTAGAGGAATATGGGCCAAGCGCAGACAGGTGGAACTGGTTTAGTTTGGGAACACGGCATGGACTGGTTGGACAGTCTTCATGGTTGAGAGTGTAGTGCTAGAAAAGCACAGCAGGTCAGGCAGTATCCGAGGAGCAGGTAAATCAACGTTTCGGGCATCAGCCCTTCATCCAGAATGACAGTCTTCATGTTGTATGACTCTATCCCAAGAGGCTAAGTTGCAGGGGAGCAGAAATGCTTTTCCTGATGTATTGGATAATATTTAGCATTTGCTGAACATCAGATTACCTGGTCACCATAACATTGCCATTTGACGAGTCTGCTGTGCTCAAATTAGATGCTGCATTTTCTACATTACAACATTGAATTCAAAATTTGGAGATGCCGGTGTTGGACTGGGGTGTACAAAGTTTAAAATCACACAACACCAGGTTATAGTCCAACAGTTTATTTGGAAGCACACTAGCTTTCGGCGCGATGCTTCTTCATCAGCTACCACCTGATGAAGGAGCATAGCTAATGAAGGAGCGTCGCTCCGAAAGCTAGTGTGCTTCCAATTAAACTGTTGGACTATAACCTGGTGTTGTGTGATTTTTAACTTTGAATTCAAAAGTGTGTCATTGGCTGTAAAGCATTTTGGTCATGAAAGGCTATAGAAGTATTTGTTATTTTTTATCTTTTAAATAAAATCTGTTGTTCCAGTAGTTGTGAATAACAGTGATTTATCAATTCTACAATGAACTCTAGATGAAGAAACAGGTGAAAATGTTGGAAATAATGAACACCAAGTCCCTTTCCATTAGACAGTATAACCACATTTATGATTTGCCATTCTGTTTCTCAGCTGATCATTCTGATGAACATCTACATTTCAGCTACAAATGTATATCAGAAAAGAACACATTGTGATTCAGTTTCTGAGTCATGTTAGACAGGATGTAGATGTGGTATGATGGCCTTTGGGAGAAGTGGTTGACTTTGGGCTTATAGTTCCAAAGCTGTTCCATCACTGGATTGTTTCTTTGTCCTGATTTATGGGTCTCTTGCTGACTATTGGAGATTGATGGAATGATTAGTCAGTAACGTAATTATTATATTAGGCATCTGTTGGCTTGTAACTTGAATATAAAAGGAAAATACTGCAGGTACTGGAAGTCTGAAACAAAGTCAAGCAAGCACTAGAAATACTCAAATGTTCAGCTGTTCAGTAGGGGGTCTAGGCAGAGTAAATTGGTAAAAGCTTTTTGTATACATTGAAAGATGGGGAGTGAACAGGTTGTAGGTTTAAGGTAATTGGCAAAAGAAACAGTGGAAACTTGACAAGTTCCAAATGAACTTTTCATTTACCAAGTGGCTATGGTTAGCGAAGTGCCCTTTGGGAGTACAGTGGGCGCAGGTTCAATTCAAGGGAATTGGGTACCATCTGAAAAGGAGAAATGTACAGGGCTATGAGAACAAGGTGGAAATTAGCAATTAGTGCACCATTCATTCATATACTGTACACAATGGGCTGATTGGACTCCTGCGCTGTAAATATTCTGTGATGCTGAACAAGTCAGATGGCATATGTGCAGGTAAACAAGGTGGATGTTTTCGGAAGGTTACTTCACATTAGATGGATTGTAATAGTATATCCTCACTCTCAATTCCCATTATTCCAACATGTTAATTTGACCTTTCTCTTATACAAATGTTAAGTATGTGGACTGCCTACTTTATTGATAGCTAACACCCATCTTAGCCATGTATCATCAGCAACAACTATGACATTAGAAATGACTGAAGATTACCAAGCTTATAATCTGTTAAAAAAAAAGATTTTGTATAGTGTTTCTCACACCTTTGAGTCCACCTACAAAGCCCATAAAATATTTTTGTTTTTCAGCCACTTTTGCAGATGCAAACATGATAATCAATATGTCTGCTGTAAGGTCCAACAAGAAAAAGTCTATTGAATGAGGTTTAATGCACTGCTGTTTGGGGGTGGAATATTAAGAAGGGCTACAAAGAAAATGTGTTGTTCTTCAGGAAAGTGATATGAGATCTATTGCGTTCTGTCCGAGGAGACAGTCAGATCTTCATTTTAAGTGATTCCTCACAATGGTAGTTACTCCAACACTGCAGTGCTCCCTCAGCACTGTACACATCTGCCAATCAAGTGCAGATGCTCCTGTCATATATGTACAAAGTTAAAAATCACACAACACCAGGTTATAATCCAGCCAGTAGCAGCCGTATGATACAAAGCTGCAGATATTTTCAGGTAAAGATCAGCATTAACGTGGCTCAGTGGTAGCCCTGTCCATATCTGACAGTCAGGATTTGGAGATGCTGGTGTTGGACTGGCGTATACAAAGTTAAAATTCACACAACACCAGGTTATAGTTCAACAGGTTTATTTAGAAGCTCTAGCTTTTAGAGTGTTGCTCTTTCATCAGGTGATTGTAGAGAATAAGATTTTAAGGCACAGAATTTATAGCAAAAGTTTATTATAAATTCTGTGTCTGAAAATCTTATTCTCTACAATCACCTGATGAAGGAGCAGCGCTTCGAAAGCTAGTACTTCCAAATAAACCTGTTGAACTATAACCTGGTGTTGTGTGATTTTTAACTTTGTATACGCCAGTCCAACACCAGCATCTCCAAATCCTGACTGTCAGATATGGACAGGGCTACCACTGAGCCACGTTAATGCTGATCTTTACCTGAAAATATCTGCAGCTTTGTATCATACGGCTGCTACTGGCTGAAATATAACTTCTTTCTTGAGAGACTACTTTGGAGACCAATACTTTTCACAGCAGGAATTTGTCTGTCATTGTCTGTGCATTTTTCTTGTTGTGGGCAGCAAGGACACAGTCACCTGTAGACAGAAACTCTCTGATTACTGCCTCTGTGACTTCTGGAGACATGGTTGAGACAAACTGGAGAGCTCCCTCAAATGCAATTTAATACTGATACCTGCAGGCGTGTCACCACTGAATTCTTTCAGCTGTGCGTCAAGGGAGGAATTGAAGAGTGAGGAGACCACGACACATCCTTGTTTAACAAGGTTGTTACTAGAAAGGGGAGAAAGTGAGGTCTGCAGATGCTGGAGATCAAAGTTGAAACTTTATTGCTGGAACAGCACAGCAGGTCAGGCAGCATCCAGGGAACAGGAGATTCGACGTTTCGGGCACAGGCCCTTCTTCAGGAATTCCTGAAGAAGGGCCTGTGCCCGAAACGTCGAATCTCCTGTTCCCTGTTACTAGAAAGCCAACAGACCTCTTACATCACAAACATATCCATCAAGCAGTTAGCACAAGTTTGTTCAGACATCCTAGCTTGGAGAACGAATACCAAAGACCAGGTTCACTTACACTGTCAAAACTTTAGTTCAGACTATAACCAGCAGGTATGGATAAGATTTGGATCCTTTGATTGATTAATTGATTTATTGACACGTGTACCGAAGTACAGTGAAAAGCTATGTTTACGAGCAGTACAGGCATATCATAGTAAACAAGGATGTACAGATCAAAGAGACTTAGAGGCACACAGGTTACATTGCATAGGATGTGCGCTAGGCTAGATCAACCTTGGAAAGATCAGCATTATTTGTGGCTAGGGAGTTTGTTCATCAGTCTAATAACAGCTGGGAAGAAGCTGATCTTGAACCTGCTGTGTGTGTGTGTGTGTGTTTGTGTGTGTGTGTGTTCAAGTTTCTGTATCTTCTGCCTGACAGAAGAGGTTGGAGGAGATCGTTACCAGGGTGTAATGCACTTTTTCTTGAAGTTGTTTGCTGTTGGGGTAGATAGAGCTCCAAAGCTGTCTATTATACTTGGGGGTCTAACCCATCAACATGACAACAGCTCACCCAAAACTTCATAATAATTCTGGGAGGATGTCAGCTACAAGGTTGCTTGGTAAGAGATCTAGTAGGATCCTTTTGAGGATCGTAATGTGATTGAGAGAAGGTTCATTCGTTGAATCCAGTTTTTTATCCTTTCTGCTTCTAGATGCTGACTACATAATTAGCATCCTTGAGGAGTATTTGCCTAATCTCGGATATTCTTGAAGATAGTCGTAAGTTTGTTCAGAAGCCTTGTATGGTCACATTTCAAAATCTCTGCTGGAAGGCTGACTGGGCAAGGGGTATTGCCCTGTTTGGTTGATCTGAACATCATGTTGAGGTTGTACAGGATATTAGTGAGAAATTTTATGGAATTCAGTTCTGGTCACCCTGTTAAAGGAAAGATATTAAGCTGGAGAGGGTTCAGAAGAACTTTGCCAGGCTGTTACCAGGGATGGAGGGTTTGAGTTATAAGGAGAGGCTGGGATTTTATAGACAATAGACAATAGGCGCAGGAGTAGGCCATTCTGCCCTTCGAGCCTGCGCAACCATTCATTATGATCATGGCTGATCATCCTTAATCAGTATCCTGTTCCTGCCTTATCTCCATAACCCTTGATTCCACAATCCTTGAGAGCTCTATCCAACTCTTTCTTAAAAGTATCCAGAGACTTGGCCTCCACAGCCTTCTGGGGCAGAGCATTCCACACACCCACCACTCTCTGGGTGAAGAAGTTTCTCCTCATCTCTGTCCTAAATGGCCTACCCCTTATTTTTAAGCTGTGTCCTCTGGTTCGGGACTCACCCATCAGCGGAAACATGTTTCCTGCCTCCAGAGTGTCCAATCTTTTAATAATCTTATACGTTTCAATCAGATCCCCTTTCAGTCTTCTAAACTCAAGGGTATACAAGCTCAGTCGCTCCAATCTTTCAACATCAGATAGTCCTGCCATTCCAGGAATTGACCTCGTGAACCTACGCTGCACTCCCTCAATAGCCAATTTTGTTTCTCTGGAGGGTAGGAGGTTGAAGCCTGACCTAAAAGAGGTTTATAAAATCATGAGGGGCATAGAAAAGGTGAATGGCAGATGTCTTTTCCCTAAAGTGGAGGATTTCAAGACTAGGAGGCTTATTTTTAAGGTGAGAGGAGAAAGGTTTTAAAAGAAAGATTTTTTACATAGAATATGTGGATGAACTTCCAGAGGAAGTGGTGGATGTGGGTACAATTACAACATTTAAAAGACAATTGGATAGGTACATGGATATGAAATGTTTGGAGGAATATGGACCAAATGTAGGCAGGTGGGACTAGTTCAGTTTAGTTTAGTTACGGTCAGCATGGACTAGTTGGACTGAAGGGTCTATTTCCGTACTGCATGGTTCTATAATTCTAAATGAAGAATCATTACCCAGTGCTAATCTCCTTTAAAATAGAGATAAGATGAAATCTTTAACTTACAGGGTCGTAAGTCTTTTGGAACCTGAAGACACAGGGAAAGCAGATCCCTCAAAATATTATTAAGGCAGAGTTAGATTCTATTAAGCCAGGGAGTGAAAGGTTATTCAGGGAAACATTATTTGAGGTTCCAATTATAACTGCCCTTATTTTATTAAATGATAGGGCAAGATTGAGAAGCTGATGGTATACTTTTGCTCCTAGCATGCTTTGCCATTCAATAAGATTGTGGTAAATATGTTTGTGTTTTGAGTTTTTCATTCCCATCTACCCCAGATAACCTTCGAGTCCTCTGCTGAACAAGATTCTGTCCACTTCTGGCGTAAAAATATTCATTGCACCCATTGTGAACAAACTCTGAGGTGGAGGTGTCCAAAGTTATTCAACATTCGTTTCCAAAAAAAAATCTTCTCACCTCTGGAGTTAAAAGCGACCCCTAATTTTATCTTGTATGTCTTCTTGGGGGAATGGTCTCAGGGGAAGTCACATCAAGGTGATTGATAAGAAAAAAATGAGAGGCATCCTAATTTAGAGTCTAATAAATTTGAGCATTGTGGACCATGTCTCCTGGGAAAGTGATGCAAAAACAGAAACATAGAAGCTGAAGTATGCCATTCACCTGATTGTCCAACTCAGTCCCCTGTTCCTGCTTTCTGCCCATACCTTTAGCCCTAAGAACTATCTCTCTCTCCTTCCTGAAAACATTCAATACTTTGCATCCATCACTTTCTGTAGCGGAGAATTCCACAGACTGACCACTCTCTGGTGAAGAAGTTTGTCCTTATCTCAGTCCTAAATGACTTTTCTCTGTACCCTTAAATTGTGATCCCTGATTCTGGACTCCTCGGTCATAGGAAACATCCTTCCTATGTTCATCCTGTCTAAGTCTGTTAGAACGTTTATAGATTTCTCTAAGATGCCCCTTCATTCCTGTTAAAAACTGTGCAGTTGAAGGTACATGCTAAAATTTGGTTCACCATCCTTTTGAGGACCATCAGCGCCAAGCTTGCAAAGTTCGATATGCCTGTAAAAAGATAATACAACTGTGCTGCCCCGCCCCCCACAAAGTGTCAACAATAGCAACATAAGGTCTCAGCTCTGATGGACCGTGCTGATCCTGCATCAGACTCTTCAATCAGTAGCAAAACCACAGAAGACAATGAGAACATTCAGGCATATTAGAACAATGAGGACTCTACTCCAAAGATGTAATGAAAAGGTGCCGTATATGTTGGACGTTTCCATCGGTCCACTGCTTAGTTAATCTTGGAAGGAACCTGATTGTCAGAGTGGCCTTTGTTTCAAATACAAGAACTTTCATTGAGAAATAAAAGACTTGGATTTATACAATATCAATCATTTCCTCAGGACATTCCAAAATGACTCACAGCCAACAAAATCATAAATTTTTTCAAGTGCAGTCACTCTTACAAAGTTTAACAAGCACCGGAACCAAAAGGCCACAAAGAACATGGGGGAGAAACATGCATTTCAACTCAATTAAGCAAAATACTGTCCTGGCTGGAAATCGCAAATAAAAGCAGAAAATATTCAGCAGGTCAGGCAGGAGAGGAAGCAGGAGTTAATGTTATCAGGAGAGGATGCTTCACCAGAAAGCAGTTTATGTTTTGTGCGGATTGGTTTAGGGGAAGAAAGTCTGACCTGAAATGCTGCCATCAGTTCTTTTCCATCTACCTGCAATGCTTGATTTGAGCAACAGAGCAGGAGCACGAGACTTATCCATAATTTATGCACAGAAATCTCTGGAGTCAGAATTGAACCCATAACTTTCTGACTCAGAAATAAACAAATAATTGAGCTGTGGCTGATGTTTCAAGCTCCTTTGCCAAACAGTTTAAAATCGGTTAAAAAGATTAAAGCTGCTCAATTTATAAGACCAGTTGGACTACTCTTTCAAGGCACAGTGTCCTGAATGATCCAATTCAATGCTGTGCGGATCAAAGATTTGAACAATGAGGGTTATTGAACATGGAACGGTGGAAGGCCATTCAGCCCTCGGGCCTGCTCTGACATTCAATAAGATATGAATGTGGCCACTGACCCCTCATAACCTTTAACTTCCCTTATCTATCAAAAGTCACACCCAGACTTGAATGTATCAATGACCCAGCATCCACTGTTTGCTGAGGAAGAGAATTCCAGAGTCACAATTCTCAGAGTAAATGTTTTACCTCATCTCTGTCTTCAGTGGGAGATGCATAATTTTTAACCAGTCTGCCCTGGTTCTTGGCTCACCCACAAGATAAAACATCCTCTTTGCACCCACCCTGTCAAGTCCCCTCAGTATCTGAATGAATTGTTCTAAAATCCAATGGGTAGAGGCACAACCTCAGTACATTGACATGTATTAGATTTTACTGGCCTAAAGGCGTTATTACATGGGAACTACAATACAAAAAGTACTACATTGCAAGGACATTTTTATGAAGCATCTGGGGACATTTTATAATGCTAAAGGTGCTGCCTAAGTATAAGATGTTGAGTGTATAATGATCGCAACAACTGCAAGGGCTTAAGCTGAAGTGAAAATCCAGCTGCATGTGTGACCATGGTTTGTAACTCAAGGTCAGTGAGGCATGTCTATGGGTCATTATGGTCTTTTTCTACACTCATGGGACATGGGCATTGCTGGCTGGGCCAGCATTTATTGCCCATTCCTAGTTGTCCTTGAGAAGGTGGTGAACTGTCTTCTTGAACTGCTGCAGTCCATATGTTGTAAGTAGACCCACAATGCTGCCAATGTTGGGAGGGAATTCCAGGATTTTGACCCAGTGAAGGAACAGTGATGTACTTTCAAGTCAGGATGGTGAGTGGCTTGGATGGGGACTTGCTGGTCGTAGTGTTCCTATGTACCTGCTGCCCTTGTCCTTCTAGTTGCAAGTGATTGTGGGTTGGAATATGCTGTCTAAGGATCTTTGGTGAATTTCTTCAGTGCATTCACTTACGATACACACTGCTGCAACTCAGTGCCAGTGGTGGAGTATCTGAATGTTTGTGGATCTGGTGCCTGTCAAGCGGGCTGCTTGTCCTGGATGATGTCAAGTATCTTGAGTGTCTTTTGATACCACTATACCAGCTAATGAGCTGCACTTAGAAACACAGTTGATTTAAGCCAAGAACCATCAAAGTCATGAGAGGTACTGTTGATCAGACAGTTGTAAGGGCCTCCATATAAATATTCTGGCTACAAGGGCTGGTCAGAAGCTCTGAATTCCAAGATAATTCATCTCCTAAAGCCTGCTCAACATCTCCAAAGCACACCTTGGGTGTGATGGGATGTTGTCTCGATGAATACAGCTCCAACAACACTCAAAAAGCTTGACACCAAAGGAGCCAAAGCCCAATTGGTCAGCACCCTATCCACCTCAAACCTTTAGTCCCTCTGCAGTTAGTGCAGTTGCAGCAATATGTACCATCTACAAGATGCACTGCAACAACCAATAATGCTCTCTTAAGCAGCACTATACATTCATTAACCTCATCAACTACACGGTTTGTAGATGACTTTTTGGCATTGCAAAGATCAGTACTTTTTTTTTTAATCGTACACTATATGTAAGTTCATTGGCAGATAGAGAGAAATTATGTTCAGTTTAAATGCAAGCTTCCCTCCTGCATTACACATTTATATGAATCAGATATAGTTTCTTAACAATACTAAACCTGTGTAATGCTCTGTTACCAATAGATTTGACTATTCCAATGCTTTCTTGGCCAGCCTCCCACTTACCACCCACTGTAAACCTGAGCACATTCAAACCTCTGCTGCCCATGTTATAACTTGTATCAAATTCTCTTTCGCCCCATTGCCTTTACTTGCTGATGCATTCACACTCTGGCAATGTCATGATTTTCATTCTCATCTTATGTTTACATTTTCCCTCCTGATGTCCAGTCCTACAGCAAGAGTGGTTCTATAGCTCTTCACACTGATCCAATTCGGAACACTTGGTGCATTCCCAATTTCCTTGTTTCCTAAGCGGTCGTACCTTCCACTGCCTTGATCCTAAGCTGATGAATTCCTGTCATAACTCTCTTTATCTCTCAATCTCAGTTTCTCACTCATACATCACTGCTTGCAGCTTCTTTAACGAAGCATTTTTTTTAAAAGAAGTTGCTGACAATATTGCTTATTAGTCACATTACAGAATTTGAATACCACACAGGACAATTACTTCAATTCTGAAATTGTTCCGAAAGACTGAGCCAACCTGGAAGAGTGAGGCATAGGTTTCAATTCATTGACTCAAAGCAAGTACCTTTTGAGTTATTTTGTGGTCCCTTCCTCTTCCCAAACCATGGCACAACATTTACAAATCGGTGATTGTACTACCTACACCTCTTTGTATAGCCAGTGTTCTTTTTCCTCTTCTCTTGTCATAGCTTTTCATGAAACTTGGTGCCAATGTTTCTCTGATAATTCTCCAGTGAACAGCCCTGGGATGTTTAAAAGAAAGACCCAAAATTATATAATGTCTTTCTTAACGACAGGGAATCCTAATGCTTTCACCGCTGGTGACATCTTCTGAAATGCAGTATTTGTTGAAATGCAGCCAATTTGTACTCAGCAAACTCCCAGTAAAGAGTGCATTAACAACTGGATTATGTGTGTGTCTTGCTGATTGGGGAGTGTGTTTTGGCCAGGCCACAAAAGAAGCTATCCTGCGCTTCTTAAAACTCTCTGGAAACTTAAAGTTAGACCTGAGAGGGAATATGGGGTATTGTGTGAGATGTGGAACCTCCAACAATGCAGCAACTTCCTCAGCACGTTACTGAAATTTTCAGCCTTGATGTCCTCAAGTTTCTGAATGGGATTTGAGCCTGGAACTTCCTGTTTTCAAGATGTTATATAATTGCTGCTGTTTCATTGAAGTGGGTGGGGTAGTCAACCACAAGAAAGAGCGTGAGTCCGTGCCTCCAGGGAAACTCTCTCCACTTTAATGCCACTGACCTCCATGTCTCTGGTTTCAAGCCAACTTCATACAGGAACTGCAGTACTACAGTAACAACATTCCTGCTATAGCATGTCTGAAGCTTTAGATTACATCTTGAGTTAGAATGATTGATAAGGGAGAAAAATTGAAGAAAGATTACATTTCCTACCCTCTTTCAGATCAGGCATTAAATAAAGCTTCTGTTTAGCTTCCTAATGTTTCTGTGAAACATCTTAGGAAGTTAAAAGGGTTGCATGAATGGTTTTGTTGGCCTTCCATCCTTGTTAATTATTCTTAACCTACTCAAACTTGACATCATACCATAATGTGACAAGAGCAACTTGAACAAGGTCTTGTAGCCATGAGAGACATACTGCCTCTGACCCACAGGAGCTCTAGGGCCCTTGTTATGTGCATACTTGAAGTTATGTTTAACTACATCAGAACGGTTCAAGTAATAGTTCGTTGAGTATAAAAGTGATTTTGGAGCATCCTGTGACTGTTATAACAACAATATCAATGGACATGTAATATTATGTGGGAAATGTGAGATTATGCACTTTGTCAGGAAGAAAACGGGATTTGAATATTATTTAATTGTGCAAAACTGCAGAAAGTCAGCTGAGAGGGATTTGAAATCACAAAATGGGAACACATTAGTTCAACAAGTATTAGGAATGGCAAGTAGAATATAGACCTTTCTTACAAAAGAGATCGAATAGTCAGATCACACCTGGTATACTGAAAACAGTTTTGGTCTCTTTATCTAAGGAAAGATATACTGTCACTGGAGACAGCCAAGAGACATTTTACCAGGCTTAACTTGGATATGGAGAGATTGCCTTATGCAGAGATTTTGAGTAGTTCTTTGAGGAGGTGTCAAGACAGGTCGACGACAGTAGAGCAGTGGATGTGGTGTATATGGATTTCACCATATTCAAGGCATTTGATAAGGTTCCCCATGGTAGGCTCATTCATAAAGTCGAGATGGAAATGTGTTGCTGGAAAAGCGCAGCAGGTCAGGCAGCATCTAGGGAACAGGAGAATCGACGTTTCGGGCATTAGCCCTTCTTCAGGAAGAAGGGCTAATGCCCGAAACGTCGATTCTCCTGTTCCCTAGATGCTGCCTGACCTGCTGCGCTTTTCCAGCAACACATTTCCATCTCTGATCTCCAGCATCTGCAGACCTCACTTTCTCCTCATTCATAAAGTCAGGAAGTATGGGATACAGGGAGATTTGCCTATCTGGATTCAGAATTGGCTGGCTGACAGAAGGCAGAGAGTGGTTGTAGATGGAAAATATTCTGCCTGGAGGTCAGAGTTGAGTGGGGTCCCACAGGGCTCTGTTTTTTTTAGATTCACTAAGGTGTGGAAATAGGCCCTTCAGCCCAACAAGTCCACACCAACCCTCCGAAGAGCAACCCACCCAGACCCATTCCCCTACATTCACCCCTGACTAATGCACCGAACACTACGGGCAATTTAGCTTGGCCAATTTACCTAACCTACACATCTTTGGACTGTGGGAGGAAACCAGAGCACCCAGAGGACCACGCAGACATGGGGAGAATTTGCAAACTCCACACAGACCGTTGGCCGAGGCGGGAATTGAACCCGGGTCCCTGGCGCTGTGAGGCAGCAGTGCTAACCACTGAGCCACCGTGCCGCCGTGTTCTTGGGCCTCTGCTCTTTGTAGTTTTTATAAATGACTTGGATGAGGAGGTTGAGGGGTGGGTTAGTAAATTTGCAGATGACACGAAGGTTGGAGATGTTGTCGATAGTATAGAGGGCTACTGCAGGCTGCAGCGTGACATAGACAGGATGCAGAACTGGGCTGAGAAATGGCAGGTGGAATTCAACCTGGGTAAATGCAAAGTGATGCATTTCGGAAGGTCAAACTTGAATGCTGAATGTAAGATTAAAGACAGGATTCTTGGCAGAGCGGAGGAACAGAGGGATCTGGGTGTGCAAGTACATAGATCCCTTAAAGTTGCCACCCAAGTGGATAGGGTTGTTAAGAAAGCATAAGGTGTTCTGGCTTTCATTAACAGGGGGATCGCGTTTAAGAGCCGCGAGGTTTTGCTGCAGCTCTAAAAGTCCCTGGTGAGACCACACTTGGAATATTGTGTCCAGTTCTGGTCTCCCTACTATAGGAAAGATACAGAGGCTTTGGAGAGGGTGCAAAGAAGGTTTACCAGGATGCTGCCTGGACTGGAAGGCTTGCCTTATGAAGAAAGCTTGAATAAGCTCAGACATTTCTCTCTGGAGAGAAGGAAGAAGAGAGAAGACCTGATCGAGGTATACAAAGTAATGAGTGGAATAGATAGAGTCAATAGCCAGAGACTTTTCCCCAGGGCAGGATTGACTGGTACGGGAAGTCATAGTTTGAAGATATTAGGAGGAAAGTATAAAGGAGATGTCAGAGGTAGGTTCTTTATGCAGAGACCTGTGAATGCGTGGAATGCATTGCCAGTTGAGGTGGTGGAAGCAGAGTCATTAGGGTGATTTAAGCGACTGCTGGACATGCACATGGATAGCAGTGAGTTGAGGGGTACGTAGGTTGTTCCTATATTTTACATTAGGATTAAGGCTCGGCATAACATCGTGGGCCTAAGGGTTTATTCTGTGCTGTACTTTTCTATGTTCTACGTTCTAGATTAATCCTTTGAATTTAGAAGAATGGGAGATGACCACAGTGAAACGTGAGATTTTTGAGGGACTTAACAAGATAGGTACAGAAAGTTTAGTTCACCCTTGTGGGAGAGCCTAGGATCAGAGGGCAAAGTCTCAGAGTAAGTGGTCACCTAGTTACATTAAAGAGGAGGAATTTCTTGAATCAGAGGATAGTAAACCCTGTGGATTTTTTTAAACTACAGAGAACTGTCAAGGTTAGGTTCTTAACTATATTTAAGGCTGAAATAGACAGATTTTTAATTAGAAAGGGAATTAAGGGTTATGGGGAAAAGTTAGGAACGTGAATTTGAGTATTATCGGATCAGCCATGGACCAAATGGCCTCCCTCTGCTCCTCTATTTTACGCTATTCTGGTCAGTGCAAGTTTGCTCTTTCTTTGCACTATTACATCGATTATTTATTTACTTTTTGGTAAAGTTTTCTATCGAATGAGAACAATTTGCTGATGTATCGTTAATATCACTAATTTCAAAAGGATCATTAATGAGTCATAATTGTTTCCCAAAAGATCATGCAAACTTAAACTGGATTATTTGCTGTTTCAGATGTTCTGTTACTTAAAGGGAGGCACACCACCCTGTTGATGCCAAATGGAAGACCTTGACTTGGATACAATGCAGGAAACGTTATCAAATTTTTCAGATTTGTCCAGTGACCTGACTGCTAGCATCAACAAAACCTGCTCCTTGAACAAGGGTTTCCAGTTTTACTATCTGCCCATCATGTACATTATCGTATTTGTCACTGGATTCATCGGAAACAGTGTTGCTCTCTGGATGTTCATCTTTCACATGAGGCCTTGGAGTAGCATCACCGTTTACATGTTTAATCTCGTCCTGGCTGACCTCTTCTACGTCTTCTCTCTGCCGGTTTTAATATTTTACTATTTCAACAAGACAGACTGGATCTTCGGGGAGGCCCTGTGCAAACTGCAGAGGTTCATTTTCCACGTTAACCTCTACGGGAGCATCTTGTTTCTGACTTGCATCAGTGTCCACAGGTACACGGGGGTGGTGCACCCCATGAGATCACTGGGCAGGTTGAAGAAAAAATCAGCCACCATTGTGTGCATGTGCGTGTGGGTTGTGGTCATGGCTGGCATCTCCCCAATACTGTACTTCTCCCGAACTGGGCCAAGGAAAAATAAAACAATTACGTGTTACGATACAACGTCGAAAGAGCTCCTGGGCACTTATTTCATTTACAGCATGCTGACTACATTCTTTGGTTTCTGCGTCCCCTTTGCCACCATCCTGGTCTGTTATGGATTTATTGTGAAGGCCTTAATATCTAACGACATGAGGACACCTCTCCGGGGCAAGTCTGTGCGTCTCGTCATCATCGTGTTGGCCGTTTTTGCCATCTCCTACCTCCCCTTCCATGTGATGAAGAACCTTAACCTACAGTCCAGACTCTATTACCAGGGGCTAGAGACATGCGAGTGGAACAAGAGGGTCTACGCCACTTATCAGGTGACCCGCGGGCTTGCCAGCCTCAATAGCTGTGTGGACCCTATCTTGTACTTCCTGGCAGGAGACACTTTCAGGAGGAGATTCACTACTGCGGCCAGTAGGTTCATGTCTAAGCGGGGAGAGACCAACCTACAGTTTCGGAGTGAAGACAGTCCACTTCATGCTGCGTCAAACATTTCACAAAACGGTGACACTTCTCTCTGAACTTTGTGTTGGCAAATTTTACAAAGTTTCCTTGTAGGTTTTGGAGGTACAGTAAGAATTGTGTTCATGAGATCGGTCTCGATTTAAAGCTCTGATCTAATATAGGAAACAATGGAGAGTAAAGCATCCAGCATTTATATGTTTGAGCATACTGTGTGTACCTAACTGTTTATCTTCTGACTCTCGTCACAGTTTGAGTATTGCTGTCCAAAGACATGTTTTGTTGATGTTTTCCATTGTGCACTCAGCAGCACTAAATCTATTACAGTTGAACATGAAGTGTTTAATTTCAGAAAAGTAAGTTTTCTTTCATGGCTTGAAAAAGAGATTAGTTTTGTCCCTCAATCCCTTTCCTATGCCCACATAGGAAGTTGAGCATCCTCATATTGTTCTGACTTCAACACAGAGGAAGCATACAAGAGTAGCCCTACATGAAGCGTCCTAATGCAGTAGTTGCTCAGTACTGCTTGCAGCGCCTCCCAGTGATGACTTGGCAGAGATTCGAATGCAAGCTGTCCAAGTGAGTGTGCCTCAAGCTTGAGAGCTTTCAGATATTTCTACTCATGATTACCCTGACTGTTCCACTACCCCGAGACTGGCAAGCAAGTGGGGCACCCACTCGCCAATTAATTGTTCTTCAACAGAACCTCTTGAAAGTTAATCTAAGTTTAAGGTCTTCATGGAGGTCATGCCTTTCTGTTTACACAAAAGATTTACAGTTTTGGCAGGTTCAGATTATCAGGGGGTGGTTTAAGGTGAATCATGGCTGCCCACTCTGCTCAGAAAATGGCACCGTTAGTCATCAATGTATCGAATAAACAGTGATGGGATAGGGCCTGAGTACGGCTGGAACACAGATGGGAAGAAGATTTTTCATCTGTAAGGGAATCGTGAGTTATGAGGAGAAGGCAGGAAAGTGGAGTTGACGGTGGTCAGATCAGCCATGATCACACCGAATGGTAGAGTATTCGATGGGCTGAATGGCCTACACCTCTTCTAAGTTTTTGCCTTACATACCCCGCAAAAAGACAATTTTAAGCCCATTTATATGTACAAAATTTCAAGGAGAAATTGTCCAATCAGTGAACAACTCAGCCAGGCGTGGGATGGTCATGATGGAAAGGGGCTGTTCGGGCTTCTGATTGAGGAAGAAACCGAGAACCATTAGAGCATCCTAGTGAGGGATGGAGATATAAAGGGATTGGACGTCCATAGCAAAGAAGAAGTGGTTAGGACCAGGAAAGTGGAAATTGTTGAAATGATGCAAGGCATCACAATAATTGTGAATGTAGTTGCAAAGAGATGTAGCTTGTTTGCAGTAAAACATCACAATGCATGTTGAAATTCATGAGCTGTCCCTTATAGCAATAATGCTTCTGTAGTCCAAACAATGCAGAGAAAGCTTTACTGTCCATGGTACTAGCAATTTGTCTGGTCATTATGTGTAACATATCCTAACACAGTCTTTCACAGTGCTACTAACATTCACTGGCTCATTTCCTGCTTTGCTCACCGTATCACTAATATTGAATTATATGGAGTACGTGTGTCCAATTCTGGACACCGCAATTTAAGAAGAACGTGAAGACCGCTCAGAGAAAAGATTGACGAGAATGGCTTTGGGGATCAGGGAGATCAGCTATAAGGATAAACTGCAGGACTTGTGCTGTTCTCCTTGGAGAAGGAGTGGAAAAGAGATCTGATAAAGGTGCTTAAGATCATGAGAGATGTGGATTGAGGAGTTGTGAAGCCAGTTTTTACTGGGGATAGGTTGAGGTCCAGATGATATCAATTTATGGCACTCAGCAAAAGAACTAAAGTCGAATTTTTAAGCATCCAGTGGCTATGATCTGGAGTGGATGGCTCTGCAGGAGGCAAGTTCAGCTCATGCATTCATATGGAATTGGACAAGCACCTCAAGAAAAGTAGTTTTCAGGGTGATTGAGATCAGCGAAATTGCTCTTTCAGGGAGCTGACAATCAGCTCAAAAGGGCTGAATGGTCTTTCTCAACTCTGTAACCATTCCCTGAAGCTATGTTTAGATATCTGGGTGTCCATTTGGATCATTTTGGCTTTATGTCAAATTGTCAACAACACATTGGCAGCCCATTTTGCATCTCTCATGTTTTTTGCCAATTATATTAATAATCACTTAACAAAAAAAGGCTAATGAAACTAGAGAGCGTAGGTTTTGGGTGAGAGGAGAAACATTTAAAAGGGACCTAAGGGGCAGCTGTCTCACTCAGAGGGTGGTGTGTGTGTGGAATAAGCTGCCAGAAGAAGTAGTGGAGGCTGGTACAGTAACATCATTTAAAAGGCATCTGGATGGGTATATGAATAGGAAGGGTTTAGAGGGATTTGGGCCAAATGCTGGAAAATGGGGCCAAATTAATGTAGGATATCTGGTTGGTATGAATGAGCTGGACTGGAAGATCTGTGCTGCACATCTCTGAGTCTATGAGTCAAGATCTGACATTCTGCAGAAAAGGTTTCGGACAATGATTCCTGGGATGAGGAGTTTCACTTCCAATATGGTTTGGAGAATTCCGCTTGGAGGAGACATGGTTAGGAGGAGATTTGGTAGAGGTGTTCAAATTTAAAGCTGTTTTACACTCTCCCACTAAGTCAAGATCATTCCCAATTACTTTTGGTCCTAACACCACATAAAACAATGTGTTACCTCAATTCTGTTGATATTGTTACAGCTGAACAAGTGAGAATGAACCACTTATTGATACGACAAGTAGTAGGGTAAAAAGCCAGCACAACATCGAAGGGCCAAAGGGCCAACACTGTGCTGTACTGTTCTATGTTCTGCATTACCACTCTCACAAAAAGAAATGTGTGTTTTGTTCTCTATAATCCTAAATTCTATTGGACAAATCATGTTGGAGTATTTTATTTGTTGCAATGAATATGACACATCTTTGATAAGAGCAAAGGAACATTTACTCCATTATATTTAATATATTTCCAATTTTTATCATCATAATTCTTGTGTTATTCCCCTTCCAAGACCAGCAAGCCATTAATCCATGTTATTTTTTGGAGGTATTCCAGTGACGGGAACAACCTTCGCATAGCAGGGTTTGATATCAATCTGATTTCATCATTGCCTTCGGAATCTGCACACTGTTTGGTGCCATATGAAACTAGCTAATATGGAAATCAGGTTCCAAATGTGATTTAATATTGTGACAATGTTTCCCAAACTACTATTAAACACTCATGTCAGTCTGGTGACACTTCAAGTCATTGTGTAATATTGTTGTGCATTATCTTTAGCCCACTGATTCATGCATTTGTTTTAAATTGTGGTGGGTTAACATTCTCTGTATGCTTTCCAGCATTGCTGCATTGGATTTGAAGTCCATGTCTGCGTGGAACCCACATAGAGCTGAGAATCAGGTGTACGTATCTAAACTTAATCCAATAACTCCAGATTCTGTTAGTCCGGTTCATTGATGTGTAATCCAATTACCTTGCCCTTATAAGGGGCTTTTAATCTTCAGCAACCAAGTGGGGATTGCATGTGGGCAAAAAGCAAAACTACTTAAAATTTCGAACACTATCGTTACCATTGATCCTGCCCAAATCTGCTTGCATTGGAGATGAGGAGGGAGAGCAACCAATCTTCTCTCAGGCAGTGGTTGGACTATTGACATTTTTAAGGAGACTGTGTGCATTTTTTGACCAATGTTAATGTAGATGTCTGAACTGCAAGAATTCTGGCAGGTGAAAGAAACAATGTGGAGTGTAAATGCTACTGGAGTGCTACGCTGTCAGATGTGCAACCACTCAGACGAGATGTAACATTGAGGCGCCTCCTGCTCTCCAACATGGACATTGAAGAACCCATTGTTCCAAGTTCAAGAGAAAGAGAAAGAGAAAGTGTACTGACCTCCCTCAGCCAGCATGTTAAAAACAGTCTGCGTGTTCACATTGCTGTTTGTGGAAGCTTGCTGTGCTGGCCGTTACATCTCCTACATCAAAAGAGTGACTGCATCCAAAAGCATTTCAATGGCTGGAGGGGTATTTAGAGATTTCCAGTGGTAACGAAAAGTCATATACGATTTTCCATTTGTTTACCTTATTGGAGTATTAACAGTCTTTCAGGGGAAGCATTCAAGTTTTTTTTTCGCCTTCATGTGAGGTTGCAGTGGTGACTTCACTCAGGCTGAGGCTTCCTGTCACTCTGTGGGTTGTGAATTGTTTAGATTTTCTCTCCTCGGAGAGCTGTGTGTTCTCAGTCATTGAGTATATTCAGGGTCTATATCGATAGTTTGTTTGACACTAAGGTAATATGGGAATAGGGTGGGAAACTGGAATTAATCTAAAACATTAGCCCATGGTCCCATTAAATGGTGACATTAAATTGTGCACGCCATTAAATGGTGAAAGCAGACTCAACATATTCTTTATGTTCATATATTCAACCCTGAAGGGCTAAGATCTAACTTTATCTTTGTGTCCTCAACTAGCAGCTTACCAGTTTTAAATACAGTTCCTAATTTGCCCCTTATTAATTTCACTTTATGCTCACAGTGTCCAGTTGACCTGTTGATATTATTTCTAACACTTTAATAATTTATATCAATTGAGCACACCCCCCTCCATCCCAACACTATTAGCAACCCTTCACCCAAGGTGCCAAATTTAAACCCGAATCTATCCTTTTAGTTTATTGGATAACAATGATTTACTAGATTGGAGTTAGGGAGAAAAAGAACAGACGTTGCTGGAAAAGCTCTGCAGGTCTGGCAGCATCTGTGGAGAGAAATTAGATTTTGCATTTCAGGTCCAGTGACCCTTCCTCAGAGCTCAGACTGGAGTTGCACTGTTTTTATAAAAAAAGTTGTTCTCGGAATACAGGTATAATTGGCATTTGTTGCCTGTTCCTAATTGCTACTGAGAAGATCGTGATGATTTCCTTCTTGAATAACTACAAGCGTAATCACTTTGTCCAGCTGTGAGGTTTGTTAGGCTAATACAGAGGCAGTTATGAGTCAACCACATTGTGAGTCTGGAGTCACAAGAAGGCCATATCAGAGGACTATGGCAGATTTTTTTCCCTAAAGGAGCTCAGTGATCCAGATCAGTTTTATGGAAACCTATTGTTTGCATCACAAGTTATTTACTTGTCAGAATTAGTTAAATAACGCATGTTTTCAAAATGGAGTTTAATATGTCTCAGAATCTCAGCTCTAGGCCTGTCACTACATTACATAAGTGAGATTACTGAGTAATAAAGAGAGACTGGGTCAGTTAGGACAATATTCACTGGAGAGAATCTTAAAGAAACCTAAACAATTCTCACAGGGCTCCGGAGTACTTCTAACAGCACTACAGAATAAATGCAGGAAGGATGTTTCCAAGGACCGTCGAGTTCAGGGCCAGGGGTTGCAGTTTAAGCATAGGGGATGTGTCATTTAGGACTGAAATGGGAAGAAACGTCTTCACTGAGACAGTGGGGAGCCTGTGGAATTCTGTCCCACAGAAAGTTGTTGAAGCCAAAACCTTGAATGCTTTCAAGGAGTTAGACTTAGTTCTCAGAGCTATAGGGATCAAATGGTGTGGGGAGAAAGCAAAAACAAGGTACAGAGTTGGATGATCAGCCATAATCTTATTGAATGGTGGAAGAAGCTGAAAGAGCTGATTGGACTATATCCCTGATTTACTACATTTCTGTGAGACAGTTTACGTTGAAAATGAAGTGATCCAGCAGAAAATACAACAAGATGGGGTAATCACATACATGACTATCACTTATAAAGCCAAGATATTGCAGAAATTATTGCTTGACTGTGATCATTGACCATACAACTTCACTCAAAAGCCACATCACTCCAATCAGACGGAGACATGAATTCCAAGCATCTGTCTTGGCTTGAAAGCAAGTGTGCTGAGATGATGTAAGGGATCGTTGGCCCGATGGACTTGAACCAGCCTTCAGGAAGTGGGGAGTGGGATTGTTGCAGTGATGTCCGGAAAGGATGAACCTGTTGAGGAAAATTTACAATCCCAACATCAAATTTCAAAATTATTTCCACTCCCAGTAGAGTGAAACAGTATGGTGTGCAGCGTTATCTTTGCGCTCTGTAGAATTCATTAGAAAAATAGAAACTTTCTTCATTCTCCTCATGACTTCTACAGGTCACATAGGGCTGCAATGGAATTTCCAATGGAATATTGTTTCTTCACACTGTGTTTGCCAAACTTGAGTTACAGTGTGTGACATTTATTATTTTCATATGTTCACTGTCTGATGTCGGGTCCTCCAGCAGAAGTACTGTCATTTCTTTTAAGACAGATAGGACAAGAAGGCAGAACCTGAGTCTGTTCCAGTTGGAACAAGGCTCAAAGCCCCTCTTGTTGATGTTAACACCAGCAACCCAAACTCACCAATTCCTAAAATGAATACTGCAATTGTGTGAAAATCCTTATATGAGTTTCTATCAAGAAGTGAAGCATAAATAATCATATAGTGCATTTGGGCCAAATAACCTGTTTCTGGGTTTTACATTTCCTCTAGCTGATTGCTTCAGGAATAGTGTGAGGATAATTCGAAAGTGTTTCTGTGGTTTTCCTGGCGGTCTCCTGTTGTGACCATAATCCAAGCAGGGTAGTTGCTTTAGGTGTCCAACGTAATGTTACAATTGACATGTCCCAGTCTGTGGAGCTGAATTTGAGCACTCGCACCCTAATGCTATGCTTGTTGGGATGGCAGAGGGTGCTCATGGTGGACTGCTTGACTTGCCAACTGGACAGGGAGCTGGCACTTCTGCAGTGCTTGTTGCATGCCTTTAACTTCTATGAAATATTCAGGAGCATGGGAACTACCACAGCCCAGTAAACAATGAGCATTGTCTTGGGTTTGAGATCATGGTCCTCAAATATCCTCCCCCTCAAGGCTGAAGGCTGGACTGGCACATTGGCGGCAAAGATGAATATCTGTATCTACCTTCACAGTAAGAAGATAAAATCACATGCCAACTCCTGTAACGTACCAAAGCGGAGATGGTCTATTCAGTAAGGCACCAATACACCCGAACAACTTCAATGGGAAAATGGAGAGGTGAATTCAAGATTTTGAAGGGAATGCAAAAACCTCAAAAAAAAACCCCATCTACCAAGCAGCTGTCCCACATTGGCAAAGTCTGCAGGTATGTACTTTACATCTGTCGGCCATCGCAGAACCATTGATGGCCAAAACAGAAACAATTCATCCTTGATTCTGAGGAAACGTCGAGGAAATATATACATATTTTCTATTGCCTGGATGGTTCCTCAAAAAATTACATTGTTTCTCATTAATAAGTGCCATGAGTTTAAGGAAACGTGTTTTGATAGCTCAGAATGTTGCTTTGTCTTAAATTGTTTTTGTACACGTGTGTAAAATTCTCTTTCCACTATTCAAACCAAGGCCCCAACCCCCGAATAGAGCAGATTAGCAGAGGAATTTTATCAGATTGGACCAGCATGCATAAAATTCTACATTTCGGAGTTCATTGAGCTATCTTTACACGCTGCAATTGACAGACTCTAACCTGGACAGTCATAGAGTTTTTACAACCTAGAATGAGACCCTTTGACCCATCGTGTCTGGTCATCAAACATCCATCTATTCTCATCCCAATTTCCACCATTTGGCCCATAGCTTTGTATGCAAACATATTTCAAATGCTCATCTTAACAGTTATTAAACGTCTTGAGGGTTTCCACCTCAACCACCTTTTTAGGCAGTGAGTTCCAGAGATTCATGTCCTCTGGGTGAAGGCTTTTTTCCTCAAATCCGCTCTGAACCTTCTGCTCCTCACTTTAAAACTATGCCCCCTGGTTGCTGAACCATCTACTAAGGGAAACAGTTCTTCCCATCTATCTTGAATGCCACTTAGATCCCCACTTTGCCCCCCCCCCCCGCTCAGCTGTTCTTTCCCATCTTTGCTCTCTAGCTCCTGTAAGTAGAAGCAGAGGCATTCTTGACAGAATGAACACAATGCATCCCATTGTGAGCCATTTTATGGCTCCTTTGCCATTGAATGGAGTATCCCTCACCAGGTTTTATGGCCTTGTTGATTCCTGGGCCTCAGTTCTTCACCTGCTCAATGCTGGACTATTATCATAAAATTCCTTTCGTGTGGAAACAGGCCCTTCGGCCCAACAAGTTTATTTGAAAATACAAGCTTTTGGAGCACTGTCCTTTTGTCAGGTAGCTAATGGGGCAGGATAATGGGGCACAGAATTTATAATAAAAGATCAAAGTGTCACACGTGGTAGCAATGGAAAGCAAAAATGACAACCTAAATTCCAATGTAAAAGTCAAATTTATGAGGCCAGACTTTTCAGTCAAAAAGTGTTGATTTTGTTTCTCATAAACAATATTTCTGAGGGTTTATGTTTGGGCCCATACAACATCCTGAACATAGATTGGTTATCAAGATGGCTTCAGTGATTTGGCAGCTGCCTCTGGCCTGTTGCTGTGACACAGATGGGTGGAGGGCTTTTGCCCGAAATGTTGATTTTCCTGCTCCTCGGATGCTGACTGACCTGCTGTACTTTTCCAGCACCACTCTAATCTTGACACAGATGGATGTCCCTTGGCGAGGTCAGGTCTAACGCAGTTGGACTGGTTCCATTGATTTTTTTTTTTAAATCACAGCGCCAGAGACCTAGGTTCAATTCCTGCTTCAGGCAACTGTCTGTGTGGAATTTGCACGTGGATTTCCTCCAGGTGCTCTGGTTTCCTCCGACAGTCCAAAAATGTGCAGGTTAGGTGAATTGGCCATGCTAAATTACCTGTAGTGTTAAGTGAAAGGGTAATTGCAGAGGAGTGGGTCTGGGTGGGTTGCTCTTCAGAGGGTCGGTGTGGACTTCTTGGGCTGAAGGGCCTGTTTCCGCACTGTAAGTAATCTAAACAACCCAAAACATTAATTCTGATTTCTCTCCACAGATGTGCCATATCTGCTGAGCTTTTCCAGCAATTTCTATTTTCCTTTCTGATTTACAGCAGCCGCAGGTCTTTCGGTTTTTACCTGATGTAACTTTTATTATTACGGCAGCAGTGGGTTTCAATCTGTGGTGCAACCATGTGAAGAGACAATTGACGTGATTATACTAAAATGCTAAACAGGGGCAGCACGTTGGCTCGGAAATTAGCACTGCTGCCTCACAGTGTCGGGGATGCATGTTCAATTCCAGCCTCAGGCAGCTATCTGTGTGGAGTTTGCACGTTTTCCCTGTGTCTGCATGGGTTTCCTCTGGGTGCTCTGGTTTCCTCCCACAGTCCAAAAGTGTGCACGTTAGGTGGATTGGCCATGTTAAATTGCCTGTAGTGTCTAGGGATGTGCAGGCAAGGTAGATTAGCCATGGGAAATGTAGGATTACAGAGATAGGGTGAGTCTTGTGGGATGTGCTTCAGAGGGTCAGTGTGGACTTGATGGGCCAAATGGCTTGCTTTCGCACTGCAAGGATTTTGTGATTATTAAGTTGAGAGTGTGGGCAGATTTTCACTTGAAATGTGGAATTGGTTCCAAAGATTGCACACTGATTTTGGAAAGCGTCTCATTTGCATCACCCCTGGTCCTGCAGAGTTTTTGACAGGTTGGAGGTAATGGGGATGTAAGGAGGGCATCGAGGCGAAGGCAACAAACACAGAAGTGCTCCACTGGCAGTGGGCCTGAGGTCAGATGCAGCTTGTTACTGTGTGGCTGTACATTCTCTCACTGCTGTTTTACTCTCTAGAGTTGAAGACTTTCAGAACATCAGGGAAACATGGCTCTGGTTGTAGAAGGAATTCTAAGGGATCTTTCACCAAACAGGACACTTCTCCTCAATCCACATTTGCTTATACTCTCCCCCAACTTTGCATAAATGCATTGTAGCAGTTAACATCACAGGGTCAAGGTAAGAATACCCATTGAGTTACAGGCAGATACAATTAAGTCAACAAGTTGACCTCAGCAAACCATCATAAAGAAACCAGATTAGGCTATTCAGTTCCTGTTCTAACATCAACTAGATGATTTTGGATCTATGTCTTAACTCTACCTGCAGATCTGGTTTTCACATCCCTCAAAATCCTTGCCTAACAAAAGCCTAGCAATCTCAGTTTTGAAATTTTCATTTGACCCACATCCTAGTAGCTTGGTAAGGGAATTGTCTCCACTAGCCTTTAGGCAATGTTTGGAGCCTTCAGTAATATGTACATGCTCAGTGGTCTTGGTTATACACTCGGTCACATGTTAAAAAGCTTATTGTAGTGTGTATAAAGTTACATGTTATAAGGCTCAGGGAACCCAAAGGTGCTTGTGTGGCAGTGCCATTGGCAAGAAAGTTTGAGTAATGGGGATGTAAGTGCAGGTGATCATAGAGTACAGGAGTTGGGAGGTCATGTTACGGCTGTAGAGGACATTGGTTAGGCCACTGTTGGAATATTGCATGCAGTTCTGGTCTCCTTCCTATCGGAAAGATGTTGTGAAACTTGAAAGGGTCTGGAAAAGATTTACAAGGATGTTGCCAGGGTTGGAGGATTTGAGCTATAGGGAGAGGCTGAACAGGCTGGGGATGTTTTCCCTGGAGTGACGGAGGCTGAGGGGTGACCTTATAGAGGTTTACAAAATTATGAGGGGCATGAATAGGATAAACAGACACAGTCTTTTCCCTGGGGTTGGGGAGGGAAAAGTTATAAAAGAGACCTAAGGGGCAACTTTTTCACACAGAGGGTGGTACTTGTATGGAATGCGTTGCCAGAGGAAGTGGTGGAGGCTGGTACAATTACAACATTTAAAAGGCATCTGGATGGATATATGAATAGGAATGGGATATGGGCCAGGTTCTGGCAGGTGGGACTAGATTGGGTTGGGATATCTGGTCGGCATGGACGAGTTGGACTGAAGGATCTGTTTCCATGCTGTACATCTCTATGACTCGATGACATACCAATATTAGATATCAATCGATCCATTAGAGTCGAGCTGCCTGGTTTAAAATTTAAACATAACCTGGCTGTTAGCTGTCAATCAGCATTAATGAGTGCATTCTACATGGCAACACTGTACCAATCAGAACCCTCTTGGCAACCAATCAGTACTCTTCTATCATGCAGAATAAATGTTGATTTTCCCTTTATGTTTGTATTCTTGCAAATGATTCTGATGAATCAAGACACAAGCTTCAACAAATGTGTCCTTTCTCAGCAATACTCTGTACTGACTAACAACTTTGTTTTAGATGACTGAAACCCCACTGAAAATAAAATTTTGAATGTCTTCAGGAGAAGGAGATATTAGTAAATTATAGAATTTCTAACCATGTTTTCTAACCTGGTGCACAGTCTGTGATGTTATCCACATGCACACTGTGTATTTTTTAATCAAAATTTTTGTTGTTTTATTGGAGAATGTATCCATATAAAGCTAGCGATTTGGTGCTTGGTGAAAATAATGGAAAAAATTTTATATGAATGGACAAGTTATTTGTATGGTAATATTGCACAACAAACCCTGCAGATTCCAATATAATCCTGCAGAAGTGAATAGAAACTTGAGATAAAGCGAGAAAGAGTTTTCAGAGACTTCATGAACTGTGGCTCTAATTAGCAAATATTGGAATTTGATTCTAAAACCATCAGATTTAGAGGATTAGAGCTACCCCATAAGCAGTGGCTGATTCTTATAAACTGCTTACTGTTACTGATTTTACGCTGTTACTTATTTTGACTTTTCTCTCTTTCCCCTCCCCAATTTTGCTGCTGTATCATTTTAACATCGCTCGTTTAAATGGCTTCCCATTCTGCATATCGGCCTATTTGACCACAGACTGCATCACAACAGAAGTCAGCTGTCAACAAGATCGGGGTGTGAACAGAGACGGTGGGGAGGAAATGAAGTCCAAGGGCAGTGATGGTGACATTTTCCTTTAGTGAAGTGTATAATGGTCTGTTGCAGAACAGAAGGATCCACATGGTTTGGATATATAGCAGGCTGGATTTGTGATGTACAGGATGCCTAACAAACATGTAATTAACTGCCAGAGTGTAAATGTATAAGGAAGAACATGTTCAATGTGTACACCACAGAGTATTTAGCAGGAATGGTGTATCACAGATAGGGTATTTACCAATTTGATCTTGCCCACTTTGCGCAGTTGTTGAATTTCACCTGCTATGAAACAAAATTTACTTTTTAAAATTCCCTCACGGGATTTGGGCTGAAACAGTTTTTATTGCCTTGAGAAGGTGGTGGTGAGCTGCCTTCTTAAACCGCTGCAGGTAGAGATACAATGCCATCAGGAGGAAGTTCTAGGATTTTGACCTGATGACACTGAAGGTAATGGTGATGTATTTCCTAGTCCGGAAATTGCTGGACCATTAATTTTTTTTTAAAAAAACAGAGATTTGGCTGAACTTTCCCATCAGAAATGCTGCAGCTAGTGCATTACTGAGGAATGTTGTGCTACGTTACAGACATTTGTCCAGATTTTCTGATGGCCAAGTAGTCAATTCTTCAATGTGGCTGGGATTTGGGTGTCAGGACGCTGTGGAATCCTGATGTGGCAGACTCCGAGGATATTGCCATTCTTCTAAATTCCAGGCCCAAACCTACTCAACCCCAACCCACATAAAATACAGGTTTACAACCACAGCTTAAGGTGAAGAGTGGTGGTGTGGGAAATGGGTTTAAATAAGGCTTTGTTGGTTCCCTATCCTTTGACAACAAAATGTGCTTTCTGTCAGGTGGCAGCTGTCTGGAGGAATCTGCGCTGTTTGTATGGAGTGCCCTCAGTTGGCACTGCAGGACGGTTAATTGACTACCTCTCACTGCTTGTCCACACTCTCCACCATCTTTCACCCTGCTCCCCTACCTCCGCCTTACCACCTCAAGCACACTAACAGTACCTCTGAAGCAGCATTAATCAAAATAAAGCAGAGTGGAAAGGATACCAGTGGAACGGTGCACTGTACAGTAAAGTGTCCTTTACAATTTGAGAATCCAATGTTGGAGGTCAATGACCTTTTGCTTTTAAAATGGGACTCTGGTGTTTGTGGAAGAGCAATCTGAATTGTGACCAGTACGATGGCAGGTTGACCATTAAAATCATCTGCCAAGTGATCCCTGCTCGTGAAATCAATGGGCAAATGCTGTGTCTCTGGTCTACTACTTTACAGAAAGCATTACCACATTGCCACAAACAGATCAGCACCCCTCCCCAATAAAAAGATGGATGTTATGCCTTAAGTGTTTGCCTGTGAATGCTGCTGAACTACAGGAATCTCTCTGCCTGAGACAGGCAAACAACGGGAATCAAGAGGGTTAACAGGCCTAATGTAAAGCAGGATTTTAAGATGAAGGAATAGGAATATTGTATGTTTTGTTAGATGACACCACCGTTGCAATACAATGTGGAAACAGTGTCGTATTGATATTAAAGAGACTGGAGTCTTTGAGCCAAACAAATTTTGGCACAGAAGGAAATTATTCATCTCATTATTCCATACCAGGAGCTTCCATCAACTTTAATTCCATACTCTTTAACATTTCTTTTCTTCAAGTCGTTATCCGGATCCCTCTCAAATGTCATGATCAACTGAGATTGAATAGTCAATTGTGATAAAGCATTCCATATTCTCATAACCTTTACATCAAAAACAACTCTTCCACCCTCCCTGCGTATAATCCAAAGTTTTCTTGTCAATTGACCATTAACTGTCAGCATGACAAAAGCCTGCCTTTTCACAGTCTCTTTAACAGTCTCCCTTTCTCTCAATGTACTCAGCTTGTATTTTGTATGATGCATTGTGTTGTCGCATGCAGTTTCAATACTTATGCAGCATGCCAGGATAAAACAGCATGTTAAACTTAGCATGTTATCAAAGAGCACAGCTCATTGACTTCGACAGTATAACACTGAGACCAGTAACAGAACTGCAACAATAAAATCTGAAAGCAATGACCATCTTTCATGGTATGTTTTATATCATTTCTGGACACTTCTCAATTTTTTACTGAATAGTTTATCACTGACTGATGTTTTCGCTGGTGGGAGACACTACAAGATAATCACTAATAAATGCATAAGATATTCAGAAAAACATACATTGGAGCCAACCCTGTGAGTGTTTGGAATGTGGAAATCACTGTCCATGTTCACATTAATTTCTCAAATAAAAGTAAACTATTGCAGCTACTAGAAATTTGAAACAAGCTCACAAATTGCTGGAGAAATACAGCAAGTCTGGCAGCAGCTATGCTGAGTGAAACAGAAGAAAAGTCGAACTGAACTCAAAGTGTTAACTGTGCGTTCTCTCTCCACTTTTGCTGCCAGGCCTGCTGATTTTCTCCAGCATTCTCTGTGTTTGTCTCACATTAATTTCTTTTTGGGTGTGTGTCTTCCATTGCTTGGGCCTTTAAGATGAAGCTGCTCAGGGTGAAGGGAGTGAAGCTTATGAGGCAAGTTACCCAATTGCTGCATGATCATGGACCTCAGAGAGAACATTGCTCAATGTCTCTTAGAGTAGTTGAGGTGAATAGCACAATGATCTTTAAGGGAAGTTAGATAAATGCATGGGGTGGGGGAGAAGTAACATTTAAAAAGTGCTATTGGGGTGAGAGAGGGAGGCTGTGAGGATGATGTGGTGTACAAATATTGACATAGATCAGATGACTCCACTAGCAAAATCCTGTGCTGCACGCTCCAATCTCTCCTTATAGTATTGATGGACAGTACACTACAGCCTTAAGATTATAATATGCATATTTTCCATAATATCCTGCAAAACTAATAAATGAATATTTTAGATTAGATTCTCTACAGTGTGGAAACAGGCCCTTTGGCCCAACAAGTCCACACTGATCCTCTGAAGAGCAACCCACCCAGACCCACTTCCTGCTGACTAATACACCTAACACTACGGGCAATTTAGCATGGTCAATTCATCTGACCTGCACATCTTTGGACTGTGGGAGGACACTGGAGCACTTGGAGGAAACCCACGCAGACCCAAGGAGAATGTGCAAACTCCACACAGCCAGTTGCCCAAGGCTGGAATTGAACCCAGGTCTCTGGTGCTGTGAGGCAGCAGGGCTAACCACCATGCTGCCCCTAATTGCACTAGTAGGGGAGGCAATGGTGTAGTGATAATTTGAAGATCCAAGCCAGTGCTCTCAGCTTTGTCCATATCCCACCATGGCAGATGGCAAAATTAGATTTCAATAATGTTCTGGAATAAAAAGATAGTAATGGTGACCAGGTTACTTCTGTTGATTGTCGTAAATCCATCTGGTTCACTAACATGCGTTTTGAAAAGGAAACCTGCTCTCCACACCTGGTATGACTCCAAACCCACAACAATATGGTTGACTCTCAACTTGCAGTGGGTAATGAATGCTAGCCTTACCAACAATGCACATTTCCTGAGAAATGAACACATTAAAAACAAACAAAGAAAATTCAATCATGGGTGCAAGTGTTACTAGTAAGGAGAAAATCTGTTTTCCATTCCAAGTTGCCCTGAAGAAGGTGATGTCCCCATCTTCTCGAATTGCTGCCATCCATGTGTTGAATGTCCATCCATACTGATACTAGGGAGGGCATTCCAAGAATTTAACCCAGTGAGCCTGAAGGAAAGGGAAATCATTTTTGGCTCAAATTTGTGTAACCTGGAGATAAACTTGTGCTTCATGCACAAATCCATTAGATCATGGTAACCACTTTTATGTGCAGCAAGATTCCACAGATGAGATCCCAGTAATGTGAACCACCCGCCAACTTATTTTCACTGGAGTCAGTGAAGGAAAGAACTTTGTTCAAGACACCAAGGAGCTCCCTGCTGTTGTTTGGGAAGTGCTGTGGAATCCTTAACAGCAACGCGAGGTGAGACTTCTGAACAATATCTCAACGAATGGGCAGGACTTTCAACAATGCAACATCAGAAACAGCAATTAGAATTAGAATCCCTACATTGGGGAAACAGGCCCTTCAGCCCAACAAGTCCACACCGACCCCCCAAAGAGTAACCTACCCAGACCCACTCCCCTCCATTTACCCCTGAGCAATGCACCAAACCAAGATATCCCTGAATACTATGGGCAAGTTAGCATAGCCAATTCACCCTAACCTGCACACTTTTGGACTGTGGGAGGAAACCAAAGAACCTGGAAGAAACCCGCACAGACACAGGAAGAATGTGCAAAGCTGGAATTGAACCTGGGCCCTTGGTGCTGTGAGGCAACAGTGCTAACCACTGGGCCACCATGTCACCCAGGGTGCATTCATTTGGACCCTGACTCCATTTACCAGGAGACATTGAGGCCCAGCAACTGAACCATGCTGACTATTCTTGCTGCAGAAAGGTAAGGTGTGAGTCAGTTCACTTTATCACTTGGCATCATTTTAGTGTATGAAAATTCTCACCGTGGCTTATCATTTTGGTGAATTGTAATTGCTTTTACATCTTTTGCTATATCTCGGCTCCCTCATGACCGAGCTAGATGCAATGAGTGGAACTCCCAGCCCCAGAGATGCTGAGACGAGAGATTTGAAGAAAACTTGATGTGGCATGATGGAGGCATAACACCACCACCTTCCCACCTCCACATGAATTCAGATCAGGGTGGGACAAATCTTCCCACTCACTCCCTGTTGCCAATTTGTTAAAAATTAATCCCAAAAGCTGAAGGACGTTATTTGCTTGTCGTGCTTGTATCAGCTTTTTAAGCAGGAGAAAGTGAGGACTGCGGAGAGATCCCTCCAGCATGGTGGGATGCTGGAGATCAGAGCTGAAAAATGTGTTGCTGGAAAAGCGCAGCAGGTCAGGCAGCATCCAAGGAGCAGGAGAATTGACGTTTCGGGCATAAGCCCTTCTTCAGGAATGAGGAGGGTGTGCCAAGCAGACAAAGATAAAAGGTAGGGAGGAGAGACTTGGGGGAGGGGTGTTGGGAATGCGATAGGTGGAAGGAGGTTAAGGTGAGGGTGATAGGCCAGAGAGGGGGTGGGGGCGG
>NC_057722.1:71992233-72001199 GCF_004010195.1 Chiloscyllium plagiosum | reverse complement strand
ATGCGGTGGAGAGCATCGTCAACCACGTCGGAGGGGAAATTGCGGTCTTTGAAGAAAGAGGCCATCTGGGTTGTTCGGTATTGGAACTAGTCCTCCTAGGAGCAGATGCGGCGGAGGCGAAGGAATTGGGAATATGGGATGGCGTTTTTACAGGGTGCAGGGTGGGAGGAGGTGTAGTCTCGGTAGCTGTGGGAGTCGGTCGGTTTATAGTAAATGTCCATGTTGAGTCGGTCGCCCGAGATAGAAATGGAGAGGTCTAGGAAGGGGAGGGAGGAGTCTAAGATGGTCCAGGTAAATTTGAGGTCGGGGCTTTTTAAGCAGTCCGGTTGAGAGCCAGCATTGGAAGAATGGGGTGAATGGCCTCTTCCGGTTCATTTGGACCCATGAAAGTCTACATGCACTCACAGATGAGCCTAAAAATCTTGCAGTCCTTAAAATCTCAGGGAAACCGCTTACATGATTAAATCCCACATCCTGAGCTGAGTCTTGCTGGAATGATTTCACCATGAAGAGCTACATTTCATTCTCATACACAGGCCTGTCATGCTTTATGAATCCACCATTATGGCTGATCTACCCAAGATCCCAACTTCCTTTTCACACCAGCTCCTCATAACCCTCAACACATCGTTATTTTAAAAAATCAAATCACTTCCTCTTTAAATACTTTCGGTGGTCTAGCCTCCTTTAGAATCCCAGACACTCTCTACTCTCTGGGAGGGAAAAAATCCTTTCTATCTCAATTTAAATGAAAAACCCCATTTTCTGTAACTATGTTGCCAAGTTTGAGAATGCCCCCCCCCCCACCCCACACACATTAGAGGAAACATCTTCTCAACATCTGCCCTACTAGGCTCCTTCAGAATCTTATATGTGTCAATAAGATTATTGTATCCCTGGTTCGAGACTCTCTCCCACTTGTGGAAACATTAGTCACAGGATTTAACCCACAGTGGCCTCAGTAAAGGAAGGGCTACGTTTGTTATAGTTACTTCCTTTCAGATGTAAGACTGGAAGTTGGATGACCTGATGAGGCTGTTCACAGGACCCCTGGCAATGCAAGCCCACTTCCTAACAAGAATGGTTAGTTTTTGGACTGTTTACATTCAGTAGAGAGATGGTAGGGAGTGGACAATCAAGGCTGAGAATGAATTTGATTGAGTGAGATGCCAGGAGAGAGGTGCTCAGTGTACCTGGAATTTGGTGGTGGTACGGTAGATAATGGTGGGGGTGAGGGAGGAGAAGGACATTGCTGCTTGGTAGCAATTTTAACATGAAGCCACAAGGAGCTTTCCTGTTTAGCATTTGATTAAACTACATGTTGATGCCTACACCAGAATTTCCCTAAGGTGCTTCCTGGTTCATGTGAAACTCTGTCCTGAATTGACAAATTGCAAAATTTACCCCATGTGGTCCTATGTAAAAGATCATAAGCATTAAAGAGGCTATTTGGCCTATCAAACCCGTTCCACTATTCAGTACAATGGTTGATCTTACAACCTCAACATCACCTTCCTGTCTTACCCTCATATCCCTTCAGAGAAACATTGAAAATTGGAGCAGGAGTAAGCCATCCAGCTCTTTACGCCTGTTCTGCAATTCAATATGATCATGGCTGATCATCCAACTCAGTAACCTGTTCCTGCTTTCGCTTCCACACTCTTTTGATCTCTTTATCCCCAAGCACTATATCTGACTCTCTTTGGAAAGCTTTCAATATTTTATCCTTCACTACTTTTGGTGGCAGAGAATTCCACAAGCTCACCAATCTCTCGGCGAAGATATTTCTCGTCACCTCAATCCTAAAGGATATGCCCTCTATCCTTAGACTGTGACCTTTGGTTCTGGACTGCCTGGAAATCAAGAACATCCTTCATGCCATTAAAGTCTTCATGTGCAGAATCTTCTGTCCTTTGAAAAATTTCAGGCATCGGAAACATTTCTAGGAAGCGATCCCTTAAGGACCAGAGATGTGTTGACAGGGGGAGATGGCCGGAAATGGTCAAGTAAACCAGAGTGGGTGGGTTGCCACAGTTAGGCGGAGGTAGGAACTGCAGATGCTGGAGATTAGAGTCAAGATTAGAGTGGTGCTGGAAAAGTACAGCAGGTCAGGCAGCATCCGAGGAGTAGGAAAATCGACGTTTCTGGCAAAAGACCTTCATCAGGAATGATATCCTGTTGAAAGGCATTCCTGATGAAGGGCTTTTGCCTGAAACGTCGATTTTCCTGCTCCTCGGATGCTGCCGGAACTGCTGTGCTTTTCCAACACCATTCTGATCCTGGGTTCCCACATCTGATCCACCCCAACCCACCCCTCTCTGCTTTGACATTTCAGCCTTACAGATCACTTTGGCATTAAAAGTATTTATGAGTTCACAATGTTACTGTGGATCAGATGTCACATAGGGCGGGCCAAACAAGAACAGCAGGTTCATCCCCTGAAAGGCATTAGTAAGCGAGTTTTGAGATTTGTAGCTCAGGTTGGGGTTCTGGATGTAGGTTGGCTCACTGAGCTGGAAGGTACATTTTCAGATGTTTCGTCACCATATTAGGTAACATCTTCAGTGGGCCTCCAGGTGAAGCACTGCTGATATTTTTTCTCAGCGGGTGGTAAATGGGGTCCAAGTCAATGTGTTTGTTGATAGAGTTCCAGTTGGAATGCTGTGTTTCTAGGAATTCTTGTGCGTGTCTCTCTCTTTGGCAATCAAAGTGATATTCTTCCTTATCTGTGTGTAAGGATACTAGTGAGAGAAGGTCATGTCATTTTGTGGCTAGTTGATGTTCATGTATCCTGATGGCTAGTTTTCTGCCTGCTTGTCCAATGTAGTGTTTGTTACAGTCCTTGCACGGTAGTTTTGCTTGTTGTCTGTATAGGGTCTTTCATGTTCATTAGCTGCTGTTTTAGTGTGTTGGTGGGTTTGTGGGCTACCATGATGCCAAGGGGTCTGAGTAATCTGGCAGTCATTTCCGAGATGTCTTTGATGTAGGGGAGAAAAGGGACAGGAAATAACATCACCACAGGAAATGACATCACCAACCCACAGAAAGCAAGAAACATCAACAATGCTTCGGTCCGGAGGTTCACTGAAGATGTTACCTAATATGGTGATGAAATGTCTGAAAATGTATCTTCCAGCTCAGTGAGCAAATCTACATCCAGAGGGCATTAGTCTGATGAATTTTGATAATTTTTGATAATAACTTCACAGTCACTATTGCTGGGAGACTAGCTTATACCAGATTTTCCTTTTTTTTTCATTTATTCATGGGATGTGGGAATCTCTGGCTGGGCCAGCATTTATTGCCCATCCCTAATTTCCTGTGAAATGTGTGGCTTGTTCAGCCTTTCAGAGGGCAGTTAGGAATCGGCCGTATTGCTGTGGGTCTGGAGTCACAAGTAAACCAGACCAAGTCAGGGTGGCATTAGTGAATTAGTTTTTATGACAATCAACAGTGTAATGCCATCTAATGGTTGCCATTCGGCTAGCTTTTTAATCTGAGATTTTATTGAATTCAAATTTCACCAGTCGGCTGTGAACCAAGTATCCAGAACACCAACCTGGATTTGTAGCAGCTTGCCTTCGAATTTCCTCACTGGCTACATGGGCCTCTGGGGCCTGTGCACATCAGTGACTTCTGGAAGTGGAAGACAATGCTGTGATTTCCGTGTGCGGAACTTCAGAGCGACTATGTGAGAGTGCAGCTGTGCAGTTTGGAGGGAACATTGATGATATCCAGTGATATCATCACTGTGCCAGCACCTCCCCCTTTAGCTTAAGTTTAATTCCACCCAGCTGCCATGGTGCGATTGGAACCACTGTCTCCAGAAGATCCTGGATTAATAGTCCTGGACATTACCACAACATGGCCATATGTTCATAAGAGTGACTGATCTTTGACTGCTGATCATCCACAGCTCTCTGAGGGAGAGAATTCCACTGATTCACAAACCCCAAATTAACAAATTTCTTTTCAACCCAATACCAAACAGTTGACTCTTTTCCCTAAGACATGATCCCAAATTTGATCCATGGTAAACAGCTTCATTGAATCCCCTGAATCTGTTGAAGGAAGCATACCAGCTGTGTATTGGATTCCCAACATGATCAGGATTGTTTAAGAGCGAATTTAATTGTGTGCTCATTAATATTGAAGATTTTTGTGAAGTTAATGGAAAGGAATTATATCGACTTGCAGGAGTCTCAGTAATCAAAGGGCACACACTTAAGACAATTGACAATGTACATGATTTGGAGGTGCTGGTGTTGGATTGGGGTGTACAAAATTAAAAATCACACAACAACATGTTATAGTCCATAAGGTTTACTTGGAAGCACTAGCTTTCGGAGCGCTGTGCCTTCATTAGGTGGTTGTGGAGAATAAGATTGTAAGACACAGAATTTATTGCAAAGGTTTAGTATGATGCAACTAAAATTATATATTGAAAAGGACCTGGATTGTTTGTTAAGTCTAAAAGATGAGAGAATTAATAAAAAATCCAGGTCTTTTTCAATCTACCATTTCAACTGCATCACACTGTAAACTTTAAGTATAAATTTTGTGTCTTACGATCTTATCCTCCACAACCGCCTGATGAAGGAGCAATCCTCAGAAAGCTAGTGCTTCCAAATAAACCTGTTGGACTAAAACCTGTTGTTGTGCAATTTTTAACTTTGACTGTGTATGACACTGTCTATAATATTGGCTTCCTTATTTAAGAAGGATGGAACTGCACTTGAAGCAGTTCAGAGAATGTTCAGTAGAATGGACCTGGAATAGACAGGCTGTCGTACGAGGATGATATTTCATATTTCCTGGAGTTTACAAGAGTATGAGATGACTTGGCTGAAAGTGATTGAGATGTATAAAATGCTAAAGGGGATTGATAAGGTGGACGTTGATCAGATGCTCCCCCTTTTGGGACAGTCTCGAGCAATAGTGAGAGGCGATAGGTTCAAAGCTGAGATGAGAAGAAACTGCTTCTCTCAGAGGATTGTGAATCTGTGGAGCTCACTGCCCCGGAGTGCAAAGAAGGCAGAATCAATCAATAGATTCAAGAAAGAAAGCGATGTGTTTCTGATGAAGAGCAGGTGGGAAAGTGGAGTTGAGACCGGGATAAGGTCAACCATGTTCATGTTAAATGCACAGTGGGCTCAAAGTGCTGAGTTGCCTATTCCTGCTGCTTAACACTATGCCCCTATGAAACATGAGATCCTGAGGAGTCTTTACAGGGTACATATGGAAAAGATATTTACTCTTGTGGAAGAACTAGGGTTACAATTTAAAAATAAGGGATCACTATCTGAGACAGTGTTAGGAGATCGCTTTCCCCTCTGCAGGTTGTGAGTCTTTGGAAGTTTCTTCCTTTAAAGGCTTTAGAAGCAGAGCCTTTGAATATTTTTGAAACAGAGGTGGACAGATTCTATATAAACAAGAGAGTGAAACGTTACCCTATGTGAAGTGATCAGATTGGTCTTCATCTAATTCTTCTGTTTATATAAAGGCTGTAGAGGGCTGAAAAGAAACAGGAAGAGGCCATCATGTTATTTCAATATTTGTTATTGTTCTGTAAGGTCATGACTGACCTTCCTCTTTGGCGTCATATGCACACATTATCTCCACACTTATTGCTTCCTCTCTTGGCTTCTTTATTCTTTCATATGATGTGGGCAATGCTGTCCACCTTCATTGTTCTTGTGAAGTTGCTGGTGATCCACCTCCTTAAACTGTTGCAGTCCATGGGAGAGAGTAGGTATAACTTCAATGTCTTTAGGAAGGCAGAAAATGAGCTGATTTTACCCCAGTTGCAACTTGTGTCCCAGACTCTCGGCTTAAAAGTCTGGCACTTAATTGACTGGACTACCTGGCTCTAAAACATGGTTTTTGAGTCTTTCTAGAATGGAGCCATAGAGTCATAGGGATGTACAGCACAGAAACAGACCCTTTGGTCCATGCTGACCAGATATCCAAAGTTAATCTAGTCCCAATTGCCAGCATTTGGCCCATATCCCTCTAAATCCTCCCTATTCATATACCCATTCAGATCATGTTTAATTGTACTAGCCTCCACCTCTTCCTCTGGCAGCTCTTTCCATATACACATCACCCTCAGTGTGAAACATTTGCTTCTTAGGTCTTTTTAAAATCTTTCTCCTCTCACTTTAAACCTATTGCCTCTGGTTTGGACTCTCCTACCCTGGGAGAAAGACCCTGACTATTCACCATACCCATGCCCCTAATGATTTTAGAACTCTTCCTCTATTCGGTCACCCCTCAGCCTGCAATGCTCCGGGGAATTTAGACCCAGCCTATTCAGCCTCCTCCTATAAGTCAAACCGAGCCCAGAGCTGAAGGATTTCCATTAGGAAACATTGAAAAAGCTAGAGCTGGTGTTGTTAGAGGAGTATTTGGTAGAGTTGTTCACAATCATGAATGGTTCAGTAATGTCAGAAGAGGCTTTATCCAATGGTACGAAGGTCAGTAACAAGAGGACACAAATTGTTCGAAGTATTGGAGTTGACAGGGGAAGCAACTTACAGAGTGCTTGTGGCTATCCTTAATTCTGGTCTCGTAGTTCTAAGTCCAAATCTCACCTGTCCTGGTGGCATGATGCAATGTATCCAAAAAGCTTGATTTAACTTATTTTTGTTTTAGGAACTTCATTCTTACACAACAAGCTGGTGTGATTTACAATTCACAGCTTGAAAGCATAGTGGAAACAGATTCAATGCGAAATTTCAAAAGGCGAGTGGATACAAACTTGAAAAGGTAACATTTTCTGTCAAAAATAATCAGGGACTGGGGCTAGATATATGTGTGTTTCATGGATCTGTTACAGGCATGAAGGATTGAATGAACTCTTTATGTACTCTAAGCGAAAGTGAGGACTGCAGATGCTGGAGGTTAGAGTCAAAATTAGAGTGGTGCTGGAAATGTACAGCAGGTCAAGCAGCATCCAAGGAGTAGGAAAATCAACGTTTCGGGCAGGAGCCCTCATTCCTGATGAAAGACTCCTGCCTGAAACATCAATTTTCCTGCTGCCTGGATGCTGCCTGACCTGCTGTGTTTTTCCAACACCACTCTAATCTAGTCTTAGTACGTTCTGCCATTCCACTGTGTATACTTGCTAGGGGCTGCTCTCTCCAGCCACTCATTTATCTAGATATTTGTGATTTTGAGTCAGAATCTAACCTTGAAGATTATATTTTGATCATCATATTTTGTCCCCCCCCAAAATGTTTAGATCAGAAATGAAGGCTTATTTATACATAAGCATCGACAAATGAGTATAGAAGCTGGATTCCATTTCAACACATCAACCAACAACAGGAAAGCATGCTTTAGAACTCATTGTAATAAAATGTTGGGTAAAATCGAGCCTCTGACAATGGAGAACTCTTCCAACTATAGCCTAAAGTTTTCATGTAATATTATTACTGTAGAGGAAGTTGTCACAAATACCCAAAAGATGTGTGTGGTAAAATGCTTTGACAGCAGGGGTAGGGCATAACAAAATAAACATTATAGCACGCATCTAAAGAACTAGATGTAGACACTAAGGGGTTTGGGGATTCATATCCAGAGAGCTTTGAAGTTGGCAAGCCATATTATCTTGAGTTTTGTGCTCCTGGGTCAGAAACATAGAGTCAGGATATTCCTGGCTTGGTGAATTCTTACTGGGAAAGAGAAAGCTCTGATTTTCCTTTCAAAGTGGCATCGATTGACAGGTTAGAATTTAATTGGAGTCATTTCAGCCAGCTCCTGAGCGAATTCAGAGGCTGGTTGGTGAGGAGGAAGGCTTTAGTGCACTGGCATTTCATTGACGCAATGAAAACAGGAATCAACCAAGGACAGCCCTGCAGTCCTCACCTCTCATGCCCTGCTGACACTCTCCCTGCCATATCCATGCCAGCTCATTCCACCTCATGCAACCTACCTATACCTTGAGGATTCTGTACATCCTCTCTGTCCACCTATGCCCCACGACCCATATCCAAGGCCTTTTCTAACCTTTATGCCAACTTGGTGCCAACCCACCCCCCAACCATCCAGCACATTTTGTAATGCACCTCCCATGCCAGCTCACCCAGGACCCATCATAGGCAGATCTCAGAACTGATGCTGAGATTAAATAAAGTTTGTAAGGGTCTTATTATGAGTGTAACTGAAGGAATGCACAGGTATTCAAGCCTCACTATTCCATGAGTCATACTAAAAGTGTAAATATTTTAATAAATCACCAAAATGATCGATCAGTGTCTCTTTTGTACTACTATCCAGAGTGAAAGAAATTCCATCAGTCTTCTTTAATGAACTCAAAAATAACTAATTTACTTTAAGCAAATAAGTTATAAGTTATCCTTTCAACAGGTTGCATAAAATGGTTAACAGATTCTAGATTAGAATGGTGCTGGAAAAGCACAGCAGTTCAGGCAGCATCCGAGCTGGAAAATCGACGTTTCGGGCAAAAGCCCTTCATCAGGAATAGAGCTTGTTTTTACCTAAAATGGTTAACAACTAACTTATTTTGATTAGCCCATATCCACTTCATGCCAAACACACACACATCTATAGACAGACAAGACACAATAACAGTTTTGCAGAGATACAATGGGTTTTTAGTGGTGGGCAAGTTGTTGGAGGGAATCCTGTGGGACAGGATGTACATGTATTTGGAAAGGCAAGGACTGATTAGGGATAGTCAACATGGCTTTGTGCGTGGGAAATCATGTCTCACAAACTTGATTGAGTTTTTTGAAGAAGTAACAAAGAAGATTGATGAGGGCAGAGCAGTAGATGTGATCTATATGAACTTCAGTAAGGCATTCAACAAGGTTCCCCATGGGAGACTGATCAGCAAGGTTAGATCTCATGGAATACAGGAAGAACTAGCCATTTGGATACAGAACTGGCTCAAAGGTAGAAGACAGAGGGTGGTAGTGGAGGGTTGTTTTTCAGACTGGAGG
>NC_057722.1:71970860-71991592 GCF_004010195.1 Chiloscyllium plagiosum | reverse complement strand
GGGTGCTGGCAGGTGGGACTAGATTGGGTTGGGATATCTGGTCGGCATGGTCGGGTTGGACCGAAGTGTCTGTTTCCATGCTGTACATCTCTATGACTATGACTGTAAGCAAAAAGGAACACATTCTTATGAGTCAAATGTTTCAATTCAGAAGAAAAGATCAGTTTACTTCTGACAGTTCTTTCTAAAGAGAGCCAAAACCTGACATTCACAGAATGATGTAAGGTCTTCAGATAATGTTGCATGCACAGGTAGGAAACAATTAAGTATTTTGATTTTTGAAACTGTATCACATTTTCCAAGCACTTCACTGAGAGATTTTTCAGTTAGGTTTATTTTATGTGTTTTTACCAAAAGCTTCTTCAACTAACCTGACCACATTTCTGTCTGTGAGAAATCATCGCAACTTCAACCCAGAGATTTTTTTTCCCAATCTGAGAAGAAATTCAGGTCTTATCTTTCTTAAAAACTTGTCAGGTATATTCCCCCAAATATTTTTTTCCCAGTGAACAGCAGATAATCTACTGTTTAATATTTTTGGGATTTGCCATTTCAAAGAAATTATGTGTTAAATCCTTTTTCCCACTTCAAAGAGTTTATAACCACTTAGAGCTGACAATCAAACTGTGGACTGACAAGCACCCCACTGTCATAATGTAAGGTTGCGAAACCAGTCATGTAGCTCTAATCCTGTAATGGTATACTCCAATAGAGTGGTGAAGCAAGTTATTTTGTTTCAAGTGCTGCAGACAGTTTATTTCAAGTATCTAAAGGGCAGGAGATGGCAACTGCTTGTCATCTCACAGTTCGTTTGACAGGTTGGAGAGCTATTTTGACAGTTCTTTTGACAGTTTGATAATCAGCTTTCTTGACAGTTCCAATGAGCTTGACAGTTTCCATCAGTTTATGCACTACTTATGCATGTTCATGTCTATGTTTAACAATGTCAAATTACCTCTCCCAAAGTGTAGCTAGTTGGAAAGGGCAGCTCACTTCTGCTGAAGGTTCCCAGGATCATATCCAAAAGCATGGCCTACTTTACACACTTTAGAACTTTTCCTACCAGGCTTAATGTACACATCTCATGTTCTGGATGTGCCACAGCTGAAAATCAAAACAGTTTGAGGTCAGCTACTCTTTAGGAGAAAGTGAGGACTGCAATGCTGGAGGCCTGATGAACAGCTTGTGCCCGAAACGTTGATTTTCCTGCTCCTCAGATACTACTGACCGACCGTGCTTTTCCAGCACCACTCTCTCTACTTGTAAGATACCCTTTAACATATACAGTTGCCTCAGTGAGCCATTGATATGCAAATTAGATTAGATTCTCTACAGTGTGGAAGCAGGCCCTTCGGCCCAACCAGTCCACTGCCAGCCCTCCGAACAGTAACCCACCCAGACCCATTTCCCTCTGAGTAATACACCTAACACTATAGGCAATTTTAGCATGACCAATTCACCTGACCTGCACATCTTTGGACTGTGGGAGAAAACCGGAGCACCCGGAGGAAACCCACGCAGACACGGGGAGAATGTGCAAACTCCACACTGGCAGTTGCCTCAGGCTGGATTTGAACCTGGGACCCTGGTGCTGTGAGGCAGCAGTGCTAACCACTGAGCCACCGTGCCACCCTAGAACCTGCCTTTCATTTGATCTCCCCAGTTAACAATAAAAATATTGAGTTGTGTGTTGGGGGCTGCAACTTCTGAGCTTATGCCTTTCCTGCCTTTGAGCATAATGATGGAGAGTCTTTCTACCTGAATGAAAATTGAGAAGCTGGTCAGCAAAACACATCAATATCTACAGCAGCCTTCGGCCGCCTGGAGAAAAGCATGTTTGATGACAACAACTTCAGATCTGACACCAATCTCATGGTTTACAGAGCTGTGGTGGTTCCCACCTTTACATATGGCTCTGAGACCTGGACAATTTACAGTAGATACCTCAAGGTACTGGAGCAGTACCATCAATGCTGTCTGTGCAAGATCCTGTGAATTCACTAATATCCTCAACTAGGCCAACATCAAGGCACTGATTGGCTATGATAGGTTGGGCCTGTTATCTGAATGACCAACACAAGACTCCCCAGGCTTGTCATAGTCATAGAGTCATAGAGATGTACAGCATGGAAACAGACCCTTCGATCCAACCCGTCCATGCCGACCAGATATCCCAACCCATTCTAGTCCCACCTGCCAGCACCCAGCCCATATCCCTCCAAACCCTTCCAATCCAAATGCCTCTTAAATGTCGCAATTGTACCAGCCTCTACCACATCCTCTGGCAGCTCATTCCATACCCGTACCACCCTCTGTGTGAAAAAGTTGCCCCGTAGGTTTCTTTTATATCTTTCACCTCTCACCCTAAACCTATGCCCTCTAGTTCTGGACTCCCCAACCCCAGGGAAAAGACTTTGTCTATTTATCCTATCCATGTCCCTCATAATTTTGTAAACCTCTATAAGGTCACCCCTCAAACTCCGACACTCCAGGTGCTATACTCCCAGCTCCAAAACGGCAGGGGATAGAGGAAGCACCTCAGGGATACCCTCAAGGCCTAACTGGTAAAGTGTGGCATTCCCACAGACACCTGGGAATCACTTACTCAAGACCGTTTAAAGTGGAGGAGGAGCATCCGGGAAGGTGTCGAGCACTTTGAGACATGCCATTGGGAAGAAGCGGAAGCCAAGTGAAAACAATGCCCCACCCACCCCCCTCCTGTGACTACCTTCTGCCCCAAGTGTAACAGAACCTACAGAAACTACAACAGACTTTCTGGCCACCAACGGACTCACCCTGAGAGGAGAGGAGAGTCATCCTTGTGTGCGAGGGACTGCCAACGAAAGAATGAGCAAAATAAATGGGATGTTAGATTTCATAAATAAAGTTTTGAGCAGCAATGTAGGGAAAGTTTACTGAGGCCAGGGAATGACAAGGGTATGAGACGAGAACGGATAAGAATGGACTGGGAAGCCTTATTCAAGGCATAGTTGGCAGAAAGACAATTGTTCACATTTAAAGAATGTGTACAAAAATTACAACAAATCCAGTGCAAGAGTTCAACCATGACTTACAAAAGAAATTAGCGATGGTATTAAATACAAAATTAGCAGAGAGAGCAGCAAACCTGAGAATTGGGAGCATTTTAGAATTCAGCAAAAGTGATCAAAAAGTTTGATCAAGAGGGGAAAAAATAGAGAATGAGAGTGAATTGCATAGAACATAGCATCTGATTGGGCAGCTTGGTGGCCCAGTGGTTAGCACTGCTGCCTCACGGGATCTGGGTGACTGTCTGCGTGGAGTTTACACATTCTCCCTACGTCTGTGTGGGTTTCCTCAGTTTTAAGGATCGGGCATGAACATATTGACTGGCTGGCAGGCTCAAAGTCTGAACGGCCTACTCCTGCTCCCGACTTCTACGCATTTATGCTTTTTAAATATTTTTTGAAGCTCAGTATTCCATCCAGTCCAAAGATGTGCAGGTTAGGTGAATTGGCCAAGCTAAATTGCCCACAGTGCAAAGCGATGTAGAGGTTAGGTACATTGGGGAAATGTAGAGTAATGGGGCTGGGGGGAAATACTCTTTGGAGAGTTGGTATGGACTTGTTGGGCTGAAGGGCCTGTTTCCACACTGTAGGGATTCTAATTCTAGTCCTAAAGGCTTCTAGAAATATATGAAGGATAAAGATTAGTCAAAATAAATGTAAGTCCCTTACAGTCAGAAGCCAGGGAAATAAAAATGAAGGTCAAGGAAATGGCAGAAGAATTGAACAGATACTTGCATGAAAATTGTGCATGGGATGTGGGCATTGCTAGCTAGGCCATGATTTAGTTTACGTCCCTAGTTGCCCAGTGGGCATTTAACAGTCAACTGCATTGCTCTGTTTTTTCAGGCACATGTATCCAGACCAGATAAGGATGGCAGATCTCCTTCCCTAAAGGACATTAATGAACGAGATGCATTTACAATGAACAGTGGCCAACATTTCATTCCAGGTTTTATTTTTATTGCAGTCAAATTTCACTTTGGCTCCGCCTTGGTAAAAAAGAGTGCAAATATCCTCCCGGAAATCTTAGGGAGCCAAAGGTCAACTGGAGGGTAGGAATGGAAGGAAATAGTTATCCAAAGACTTTAAAAATGGTGGCGGGGAAATTAATAGGGTTAAGGAGATGGCATGAACATATCAATTGGAGGGGAGGGCTCAAAGTCTGAAAGGCCTACTCCTGCTGCTGACATCTATGCGTTTATGCATTGTCAATATTTTCTGAAGCTCAGTATTCCATCCAGTTCTGGTCACCAGTCCTCAGGAAAGGCATGATGGTCTGAAGGATAAATTGTTCAGAATGATTCCAAGAATGAAGAATTTTAGTTATAGGTTAGGATGGAGATGTTCTTCATGAAGCAAATGGAATTGAGGGGAGATTTGATAGTGATGCATGGAATTGTATCAGATAGACAAAGAAAACCATTCCCATTAATCGATCGTGCAGGCACTCGGGGACCCAGATTTAAGTTTTTGGGCAAAAAGGTCAAATTCTAATATTATTTCTAATATTAGGGGGCATGCATTTAAGGTGAGAGGGGGAAGGTTCAAAGGAGATGTGAGGGGCAGGTGTTTTACACAGAAAGTTGTAGCAGTGTGGAATGCACTGCTGGGGTAGTGGTGGAGTCAGATACGAAAGGTTTATTAGATAGGCACATGAAGAAACAAGGAATGAAGGGATTTGGACCATGGGCAGGCAGAAGGGATCAATTCAATTTGGCATTATGCTCGGCATAATATATTGGGCTGAAGGGCCTGTTCATATGCTGTCCTGTTCTATGTTCTATGTTCTAGGTGCAAGGAGGATGTGAGGACAAATTATTTTATGCTACAAGTACTGTTGACTTAGAACTTAAGGTTGGAAGAAGACGATGTGCTCAGTAATTGCAAAAGAAATTTGGATTGACACTTGGGAGATAAAATTGTATAGCTACCGGATGCAATGGGGGAATTGCTCTTCACAGGGCCAGCATGGACATGATGGATTGAGTGACCTCCATATTTGCTGTAAAGACTCCTATAACTCTATGGCTGACTCTAATTCTCTCCAGGCAAAAGTGAGGACTGCAGATGCTGGAGATCAGAGTCTAGATTAGAATGGTACTGGAGTAGTCCTGATGAAGGGCTTTTGCCCGAAATGTTAATTTTCCTGCTCCTCGGATGCTGCCTGACCTGCTGTGCTTTTCCAGCACCATTCTAATCTAGAGTCTAATTCTCTCCAGTTCTTTCAGAAGAGTAGATTTATGCATTCTAATATCCCAGTATTCCAGGATTTCCTTAGTGCCCAGGGAGTCTCTAAATCTCAACCTTGAATACACAGGTTCAGAAATCCTCTGGGAAAAAGAATTTCTCCCAAACTCAGTCGTTAATGGCTGACCACTTATCCAAAGACTATGAATTCTGGCAAGGGACTCTCGAGACATTCTTGCAGACCTATGTTTTCAAGCCCTCTCTTAATTTTACATTCTTTCTGCTCTTTGCTGGGTTTCTTTTCATCTTTATACATTTGATGCCCGAAGTCATTCTCTTTCCTGGGCTTTGATCTGACGATCAGTTCATAATTTATCTGCTTTTTTTTATTTCCTTTAAATGTTCCCCTTGTTCTTTTCTTTCACTAATTTGTTCTGGCTCTGCTGCATTTCAGTGCTGGAGCTCTGAGCCATTGTTCCTTTTGTTGTCCATATGTTTGCTTGGCTGAAACTCCCAGTGACTGAAATCGCAGCTGGTATCAGAGGGTGACAGTTAGATCCGGCCTACCCAGAAACGAAGGAGACGTTTCTGAAGGAACGGGTGGAGAAGGTGCCTGCGGCATTGCATGGCTCTGACAAGCCTGAGTCTGTCTTCATTCTCAGTGACTGGCCAATGACAAGAATTCCCCTCGATGCCATGAGCAAGTATAGGCTAGAGCCAGTTAGTTGCTAAGTTTTGAGAATGGACATAATTGAGGAAGACGTAAAATAGTCAACGAAATATTTCTTTTGTCTCCCAGTTACCACAACGTGATCTGTGAATAAACGAAGGTGACTGTGCAGAAATAACTTGGTGCATTGTAATGCCTGTTGTTGCTCACACAAAGAAATGTACCTTCTTTGTGTTCTATTTGCATTGAACTCTGAAGGTTTGTTTGGGATTTATATGCATATATTTGAATGCTTGGTTTGCATTAATATTTGTAAACATGTGCATGTGTGTCTTTTAATGCGTTGTGCATTTGTGTATGTGTGCACATTTATGTATTTGTGTGTGTACATTTGTGCAAGTGTGAGTATGTATCTGTGTATATGTGGATGGGCTAGGGAGCGGCAGTGGGGTGTGCCGTTGTGAGAGGGTAGGGGTGTAAAATAGCAAGAGGAGGTGGAGACTGGACTGCCCATCTCTTTCCCATCTACATGGCATTGTAGCAATGGCAGAGAAGGTGGTGGATGCCTGCTCTTCTACGCAGAAACTGATTGCGTCACCTAAATGATCCCTGCTCACCATCGCAGTCCATGGGTCTGCTGAGTCATGGGGGGGCTTCCAGGGGACCACTCTGATCCCACTGCAGGCTCAATTGGGGAGACCCTCCTAAATCCCCCTATGGACAGACTCCAAAAGGAGCCTTCATCTCTGCTTCCCCTCAGCTAAGTGCAGTCCCATTAAATGTCTGTACAAATGTCTGTACATTTATATATATGCCTCTATGTGTAGTGCACCTGTATAATGTCTGTGTATGTTTGCATGCATGTCTAAGCATGGACATATGTGTGTGTCTGTTCATGTGTGTACATGTGTTTGTGAGTATGCAGTTTAATGCACAAATGTGTGTGCATAGGGCACATGTGCATGTATGCCAATGCATGTGTAATGGCATGTACCTACGTGTATGTATTGTGTGTATGTGCAAATGAGCATGAATGTATGTGCATGGTAGGCACCCCCTGATGGGTTGAAATCTGCTTTCAACATATCCAGAGGTGAATTCAATCCCCAGAGTGCCTAGGAACAAGCAATCACAGTGGAGATCGATTGGAGAAAGTTTGTCACTGTACATGGCATGATCAGAATCTCTCAGGAGCTGCTCCTGCAAGCACAGAATGTTTTTCTTCCTTACCAGCACCAGTGAACATATCAAAGGCAAATGTGGGAGGGAAATGCGGCCTGGCAGGAAGTGAAATAGTAAGCAATGGCAGTGAAAGGCCAGAGAGGTGGGGGTTGCCAGGCTCTGGACATTGAGGTAAAGAGAGGGAGGCTGCAATGTGGGGAAGAAAGGCTATAAAGGGAACAGGTTTACACCAGTCAAAGGAATACTCAGCTAAACAGCAGTGTGGGAAACATGCAAGAGTAATAAACTCTTGACTAATGAGTGGTGATTCTCAAACTTAAGGCTGCAAACGTTCAGAGGATACCATATTCATAGAACCCATACAGTGTGGAAGCAGGTCATTCAGCCCAAGAAGTTTACAGCAATCCTCTAAAGAACATTCCACCCAGAAACACCTCCCACCATATAACCCTGCATTTCCCATGGCTAATCACCTCACCTGCATATCCCTAGACACTAGGGCAATTTAGCATGGCCAATCCCTGGGAGGAAATTGCAGCACCAAGGGGAAACCGGGCAGACAGACAGAGAACATGCAAATTCCACACAAACAGTTGCGCAAGGGTAGATTTGAACCTGGGTCACTGGCACTGTGAGGCAGCAGTGCTAACCATGGAGCTATTGTGTTGTCCTATTTGGGAAACTATGTTGGTTGCTATTATAATGATCAATGTGTCAATTGTCAAATTGAAGTCTGAGATGCAATCAAATGACCAGGTACTACTTAGACAAAATCTTCCAGCTTTGTATAGATGTAATGAAAATGCACTAGCTGTGACTCACCGGCCTGTGCAAAGTGTGTTTCAGGTGATGTGTAACTGCGTGCCAGTTATTTTTAAAAAATAATTATTGACTTATGACTGCGGTCTTGTACCAATTTAAATACAGCAGTGACTAGGAAATGAATGCTTTCCTTGGTATAAAGTTTAATGAAACTGTGATGATTATTGAGGATATTGATTAATTTTTTTTTCCAATTCTGTTTCTGTGCCAATTATATTCCCAAAACTTCAACGCAAGCACAGAAGGTTTTGTTACTATGTGATCGTAACACCTCATTGAAGAGTTAGCGAGAATAAGAATGAAGCTCCTGAACAACACAGTAGCTCTTGAGGAAATGTCGGGAAAAGCCCTCAAAATGATTTAAAACGCTGGTTGGTATCTGCCACAGTCGCACTCTAAATCAATCCAAATGTTCGAAATTAAATGAAGATGTGATAAACCTACTGAGTGCAGTTGTGAAAAATTAGACATTCTCTTTGCCCCGTTTGATTGCTGGAGTTGTGAATGTGTTTTTCTGCTTTTGCTGAACTTGCGAGGTTTGTTTTCCCACACACTTTGAGCTTGCTTGGCTTTTGTATTCACTGGTGAAAGTTACAAAGTGCCAATGCTGGCATGCAATTGTGGAATGAAGCCATTGCAGTCATCACATGATCGCTATTGATAGAGGCTTGACATTCTTTAACACCCTACATTGAACTTGTTGCAAACAACATCAGGAAGGCAATCAAAGGGGCCTGACAGGAAAACACGCCTCCATCAAACAAAATGGTACAATTAGTTCTTTTGATAGGTTGGTAGAATAATGGAGTCGCTGGGACAGACAGATTCCAACGGACTCTCAAGCCTGCTCGCTCATTCGCTTTCGTTACAGCTGATCTGTTTCCAATTCCATCGTACACATTACAAAAACCGAAAGAACTTCAACGCTGTAAATCAGAAACAAAAACAGAAATTGCTGGAAAAGCTCAGCAGGTCTGGCAGCATCTGTGAAGAGAAATCAGAGTTAATGTTTCACGTCCAGTGACCCTTCCTCAGAACATTCTGAGGAAGGGTCACCAGACCCGAACCATCAACTCTGATTTCTCTGCACAGATGCTGCCAGACCTGCTGAGCTTTTCCAGCAACTCATTAAAAACCTCCCAAACTCAATTTGATGTTTTTATTGACCCTCAGTGTTGTCAGAGAGTTCTATATTTTCACTAACCTTTGTGCAACGATTGTATCTTTTTATTTTTCTGCATTTCGGATTGGGGGCCGAAGGGCACTAAATCAAACATTGCTGGAAAAACTCTGCAGGTCTGGCAGCGTCTGTGGAGGAAAAGCATTTCAGGTCCAGTGATCCTCCTTCAGAACTGATTGTCACTCCAAAAATGTTCTTAAGTATGGTGAAAATGGGCTGGGAGGGGAGGAAAGAGTAAATGGTAGATGGAAATAGAGCTGGGAGAGAGAAAGGAAAACAATTGAACAGACAAAGGAATGGCTAAGGAGCAAGTAAACACTGGAGATGCTGGAGATCAGAGTCCACGAGCGTTGGTGCTGGAAAAGCACAGCCGGTCAGGCAGCATCTGAGGAACAGGAGAGTCGACATTTCGGGCACAAGCCTTTCATCAAGAAGCCCTTCCTGATGAAGGGCTTATGCTTGAAACGTCAACTGTCCTGCTCCTCAGATGCTGCCTGACCGGCTGTGCTTTTCCAGCATCACACTTTTTGATAGGAATGGCTAAAGGTCAACCTGGGAGAATCAATAGCTGCTAATGGCGGCCATTAGTGGCTGACAATGGGTTATGTGTGGTAGTAGCCCAAGGCCTACTGTGTGGGGGTTGAGGCAAGGACATTGGAGAAAGTGCTCAGGCCCAGAAACTGTTGAGTTCAATATTGAGTGCAGAAAACTGCTGGGTTCCCAAGCGAAAAATGAGATGCTTTTGTTCTAGCTTGGGCTGAGCTTCAATTGAAGAACCAGAAGAGCTTCCAGTTGCCTGCCACTTCAACATACCACTTTGTTTCCTGAACAATGTCTCTGTCTCAGGCTTGCTGCAGTGCTCCACTTTCCGTTTGGAAAGGACCCTCTTATCCTTGGAACTTCCCAGGTCCCTACCCTGCATCATATATTCTCTTGCCTTGTTCGTCCTGCCCAAGTGCATCATCTCACACTGATCTGTGGTGGAACCTCACTTACCGTTCATTGAAAGAAGGGCAATGGGGTCTTCAGCAACTACTAACAGAGTAAGACAGCACCTCCAACAATGCAACACACACTTGGCATTACACCAGAAGTCTATATTAGAGTGGTGCTGGAAAAGCACAGCAGGTCAGGCAGCATCCGAGGAGCAGGAAAATCGACGTTTCGGGTAAAAGCCCTTCATCAGGAATAGAGGTCTCAGGTGACTGGACTAGCATCTGATTCTGCACCTTTCTGGCTCACAATGGACTATTATCGAGCCAAGACCTCTGCAAAGACTGATGAATTTGAAACAAAAATACAAATTGCTGGAAAAACTCAGCAGGTTTAGCAGCATCTGTAGAGTACCGTTTTGGGTCCAGTGACCTTTCCTCAGAATCAGAACTTTCTCAGGGTCACTGGACCATTAACTCTGCTTTCTCTCCACAGATGCTACCAGAGCTGCTGAGTTTATCCAGCAATTTCTGTTTTTGCTTCTGGTTTCCAGTGTCCGCAGTTGTTTGGTTTCTACTGATGAATTTGGAGTTGGCCTTAGAGTAAGGCATGGCATGGCAGTGGCATCGTGGTAATGTTACTGAACTCACAATCTGGAAGTCTGGGTAGTGCTGTGCGGGCATACGTTTAAATCCCACACTGCAGAAGGTGGAGTTTATATTCAATGAATGCACTATAACATTAGTCTCAGTACCGGTATTGATGAGACACGCCTCTGGTTCACTGATGCCCTTTAGAGAAGAAAATCTGCCAACCTTGCATGTGACTTCAGACCCACAGTAACATGACTGACCCTCAACTGCCCAATGTAAGGGCCTGGCAAGACACCCAGTTCAAGGGCAGTTGGGGATGGGCAACAAGCCAGCGATACCCACATCCGGTAAAAGAAGTTGAAAAGATTTAATGGAAGTGTTTAAAATTCTGAAAGGATTTTGTTGAGGAGACACTGTTCCCACAAGCAGGAGGATCATCAAAAGGTGAAGATAATTAACAGCCAATGTTTCCTTTTTGTGGTCTGGAATATTCTGCCTGAAAGGACAGTGGGGGACAATTCAAAGGCAATGTCTGGGGGAGGAAATTGGATAAACACTTAAAGAAAAAGGAAAAACTACCCACTTCCTGCTTTTGGGAATTAGGCAGGAAGTAGTTGGCTGCCAATTGTATCTGCACGGCATCCACAAACATAAAAAATCCAAGACATGTGTAGTGTCTGTCTCCAGCCTCTCGCATGATCATGGGTCAGCTCCAACTCAGCATCTGTATGTGCAGCCCTGACCGTGTGCTCAGGCCCTTATATTCTTGGCTTGTGGCATCCTCGAGGTGAGGTTATAATTATCTCCACCCGGTCATATTCATAATCTGCTGCTTGGCCAAGAACCAGCAATAATACTGTGTGGATAAGTGCAGTACACTGAAGACGTATTCACAGTAACAATCTGACCGAGATTTCTCACATTACTTCCGGAATTTATTTTAAAGAATAAAGAAGCAGGCATCCTTACTTTGAAAGAAATAAAAATAGGATTCTGGTTAACCTCCTTGCGAAAATTGATCCGTCCCATTCCCCTCACGCAGAATTTATTCGCATATTTGCTGCAACACCACGTTTTAAATGCCTGACATGTGCATGTGATAATGAGGTTGCCCACAGCCTCACCTTTGAATTTGCAGCTTTTCTTTTTACTGATAATGTACCAGAGCGCTTTAGGGAACATCTCCGGGACACCCGCACTGATCAACCCCACCGCCAAACATTTCAACTCCCCCTCCCACTCTGCCGACGGCATGCAGGTCCTGGGCCTCCTCCACCACCCAATGCCTGGAGGAAGAACGCCTCGGAACACGTCTGAACACTTTAACCCCAGGGCATCAACGTGGACTTCACCAGCTTCCTCATTTCCCCTTCCCCCACCTGAGCCCAGTTCCAACCTTCCAGCTCAGCACCATCCTCATGACCTGTCCTACCTGCCAATCTTCCTTCCCACCTATCTGTTCCACCCTCCTCTCCCCCGGAGGCTCCCTGCCTCATTCCTGATGAAGGGTTTTTGTCCGAAACATCGATTTTCCTGCTCCTCGATTGCTGCCTGACCTGCTGTGCTTTTCCAGCGCCACTCTAATCTTGACTATGATCTCCAGCATCTGCAGTCCTCACTTTCGCTGGGTCAACCACATTGCCTTGGGTCTGAAGTCACATGTAGGCCAGGCCAGGGAAAGATGACAGATTTTTCTTCCCTAAAGGACTTTAGTGACCTAGATGGGTTTTTCCTGGCAATTGTTTGACAGTCACCAATTGACCTTTAATTCTCGATTCTGTGAACTGAGTTCAAATTCCACTATTGGCAATGGTGGGATTTGAACCCAGATCCCCGGAACATTAGCTAAGTTTCTGGACTATTAGGGAGTAATTCCACCACTAGGTTATTGCCTTCCAGTTGGCCACCTGAAAACTCCTGAGTTTTCCCATCTTTAGAACAGTCCGAAAAGATCCAGTAAAATTCTGGCCAAAATACTGTCAATGTACACAGCTGACAGATTGAAATTTAAATGCTCAAATGGTTCAGAGGCAGTAACCTGCATACCTTTCCCACCCGGGCTTCCTTACATGTGAATGCTCTCAAAAACCAAAGTGGGTGGAGCTACAGTTATTCCTGGTTATATGGAAGTATTCAACGAGTCCCAGCATCATCTGGTGCAGCTTGGGGACAGTTACAGGAGAATGCAAATCTCATTTCCTGCACATGTCAGCAGAACAGACCTCCAGTCTGTGAGGAAGGGAGACCCTCGTGAGTGCTAAAACTTCCTGTAAATTGTCAAAGGTTAATTGATTAGTGGAAGCCAAATGAGATTTAAAGTGAATGAAGTGAAACTCATTTAAAGAAGTTGCTAGCTTTCAAAAACAGCATTTGATTTCCCTGAAAGGCCTCTTGCTAAGTTTGAAGAATTATCCTTGGTGACATACTTGGGTTCTGTTGTCTCACGTGTGGCTTTCCAGCTGCTAACCACACTGAATGAATTTACCACATATAATTGATTTCTAATCCTACCAATATTCCAGAGAAGCTGTACGTTATCATAATGAATCACACAGCACAAGTCACATCACTGGAACAATCTGCAATCACTGTAAATTTGACTGATGGGTCACCATTAAGGAAATTGCCAACTTCCCTGATTTCAATCAATCTTGGTCATTTTAGAATTTAAGATCGGAATTGGATTCAGGAGTTGCTCAGACTTTGAGTAAGTTTGTCCATTGGATCCCAGTTTTGCTCATAATTGACTTGAATTTGCGAAGGCCAAGTTTGGGGAGGTGGTGATATACTGGTAATTAATTGAATTAATAATTCAGAGCTCCAGGATATAGAGCTCTGTTCTGAGAATGGTGGAATTCGAGTTCATTAAAAATCTGGAATTAGAGAAAGAGGTTGACGGCCAACATTTAATCATTGTTGATCTCATTAAAAAATCATTTGGTTCATTAATATCCTTTAGGGAAAATATTGTGCTGTCCTTACTGTGGTCTGGCCTACATGTGACTCCAGACCCACAGCAATGTTGTTGACACTTAACTGCTTTCTAGGGAATTAAGATTTAGGAGCAAAAGTAGCCCACTGAGTCAGCTGTACCATTCAATAGGAACGTGAGAAATATGATCACCCTCGACTCCACTTTCCTGCCTTTTCCCCAAAACCCTTGATTCCCTTACTGGTTAAAGATTAGTCTATCTCAGACACGAACAGATTTAATAACCCAGTCTCAACAGCCCTCTGTGTGGTAAAAAAAATGCCACACCTTCAAGAAGAAGAAATTTCTCCTCATCTCTGTTTTAAATAGGTGAGCCTTTATTCTGAGATTATGCTCTCCAGCTGTTGACTCTCCCACACTGGAAACAACCTCTCACCATTGATTCTGTCAAGCCCCAGAGAATTGTGGATGATTAAATAAGGGCTGTTCTCATTATTCAAAGATCCAAAGATTACAGGCCCAACCTTCCCAACCTCTACTCATAAGACAATCCCTCCATACCCAGGATCAACTTAATGAAGCTCAGCTGGACTGTCACCAGAGCAAGTACATTTTCCTATGGACAAGGGGTTCAAAACTATTCAGAGTATTCCAGGTGCAATATGTAACTTCAATAAGAATTCCTGATTTTTTTTCTTTTGAAATAAAGGCCAACATTCTACTTGCTTTCCCTGATACCTGTTGAACATATGCTCGCTATTTGTGATTAATGCATGAGGGCTGCTAAATTCCTTTGCATTGTGACTTTCTGCAGTCCTTCTTCAGTTAAATAATATTCAGTTTCTCCATTCTTCCTGCAAATGTACATGACCTGACATTATATTCCATCTGCCAAAAGTTTGCTCATTCACTTAACCTGTCTTTCTCTCTCCCTCTGCGGATTCTTTGTGTCATCCTCACCCCTTGCCTTCCTAATGATTTTTGTGTCACACACAAATTTGACGATGGTACATTCATGTTCCTCATCCAAGTCACAAGCATATATTGAAAATAATTGTTCCTCAGCACTGATCCCTGTGGCAGTCCAACATTTACAGGTTGCAATCCTGAAAATGCCCCTCCTATTGCAATTAGAGTCATAGAGTCACAGAGATGTACAGCACGGAAACAGACCCTTCGGTCCAACTCATCCATGCCGACCAAATATCCCAACATACTCCAGTCCCACTTGCCAGCACCCGCCCCATATCCCTCCAAACCCTTCCTATTCATATACCCATCCAAATGCCTCTTAAATGTTGCAATTGTACCAGCTTCCACCACTTTCTCTAATACTTCAGCATTTTCTGGTTTTATATTTGATCAAAATTATTCTGTGATGAAAAAAAAAATGGTGATTCCAATACTCTCCTTTGCTTTTAAAAATATTTGAAGGAAATATGTGCTTTTTTAAAAAGAGGATACCCAAGATCCCTGTCAGTCTGATTTTTTAATTTATTATTTGTGGATTGTGGGTGTCGCTTGCTGAGCCCAGCATTTATTGTCCATCCCTAGTTGCCCTTAAGAAGGTGGTGTTGAGCTGCCTTCTTGAACAGCACAAGTCCACCTGCTGTGAGTTGACCCACAATGCCATTAAAGAAGGAATTCTAGGATTTTGATAGATGATTTAAAAAGGCAGTGCAATACTCTTCATAGTTTTCCAAATAGAGTCATAGAGTCACAGAGATGTGCAGCATGGAAACAGATCCTTTGGTCCAACTCATCCACGCCGACCAGATATCCCAACCCAATCTAGTCACACCTGTCAGCACCCGGCACATATCCCTTCAAACCCATCCTATTCATATATCTATCCAGATGCCATTTAAACATTGCATTTGTACTAGCCTCCATCACTTTCTCTGGCAGCTCATTCCATAACGTACCACCCTCTGTGTGAAAAAGTTGCCCTTAGGTCTCTTTTATATCTTTCCCCTCTCACCCTAAAGATATACCCTCTAGTTCTGGACTCCCCCAGTTAGCTAATCCTCTATTCTTTTAAAAATTGAAAGGAAACAGAAAATAAAGTTCCCTCAGCACCGACTCCATCAAACACTCTTGGGACAGACAAGGCACAGGATTTAATACAGAGCAAAGCAATCTCAACTCTCTTCTTAGAACAGGCAGCCTAAAATAATAGTAATGAAACCGCCCCTTCTGGGTCACTGTATCAAAATCAAATGCAAATTAATGGTCAAACAGAAACTTATAGAACAAAACAGAAATTTCCTAAATTAAAATAATGTTTTCTGGGGTAATGATGCACTCCAGCCCCCATGATTTCCACCCATCTCTAAAGGCAGCTAATCCTCTATCCATGCTAATAGCTGTTAGTTAATCTGTCTAGGCATGTGACAACACACCTCCAGAGTAGGTGGGATTTGAACCCATCCCTTCTAGCTTACAGGCAGGGCCCTACTGCTGTACCACAAGTCCCTACTATGCAAATATAGTGCCTCCAATGCAATGGGCTCTTACTTAAGTAGCCTAATGTATGATAGCTTACCAAACACCTTCTGAGAACCCAAACATATTAGATGCACTCTTTTCCCTTAATTATTCTGCTGATTACCTCCTCATAAAACTTTAAACTGTCAGGCACTGTTACCTCTTCGTGAAGTCATGCTGACCCTGCTTGATCTTATAATGCATGCTCTGGTGTTACATTCTTTAGACTTGTAACATTTTCCCAATAACAGGTATTAAGGTAATTGATCTATAGTAACTGGTGTTTTGATTCCTTCCCTTTACGAATAAAGATGCTACTTGGGCAGTTTTCCAATCCTCCAGCACTTTTCCGGAATCTAAGGCCTTTGTTTTGGTGAATACACTATCTCTGTTACTACTTCCTTTAATATCCCAGGATGCATCCCATCCATTCTAAGGACTTACTGGTCTTTCACCCCATTAGTTTCTCTAGCACTTTCTCTCTAGTGACAGTTAGTGTAGCCTTCCTTCTTGCTCTTGATTATTTAATATTTTTGGAATGTTAGCAATTTCATCAATAGGGAAGACTGATTAAAATATATATTTATTCTAGCCTCTCTGCCATTTTCTGGTTCCATGTTATTATTGCCCCATCATTATTCTCTGAGGGGCTTATATTTTTTGGCCTCTGTCTTTCTTATATATTTAAAGAAGCTCTTGATGTCCAGCTTGATATTACTTGTGCTTTTACCTTCATGGCTTATTTCCTCCCTTTTTTCTTGTCATATTTTTGGCTTTTAAAACTTTCCCTATCCTCTGGCTTCCCACTAATCGCTGTCACATTCTAAATGTTTTCTTACAATTTGTTTTATCGTTACCTTCTAGATTAACCATGGTTGGCTTATCCTCAACTTTGACTTCTTCTTCCTCATTGGGATATATCTTTGCTGTGAGCTATGAACTATTTTCTTAAATGTCTGTGATTGTTCCTCAATCGTCTTTGTTGTCAAACTCCTTTTCCAGTCCACTCTAGTCAATTCTGCCCTTAATTCCATGTACTACCTTTAAGTTTCCCACAGTTGTTTGCAACTCAAGGTTCTCTCTCTCAAACTGAATGCTAAATTCGATAATGACTTGATGGTCACTGTTACCGAGGGACCTTTTACTCTGAGATCATTTATTAAATTAAATCACACATCACCATATTCAGAGCCTGGACTCTGATTCGATCCATAACATATCATTCTAGGATACAATCCCGAATACACTCTATGAATTCTTCATTGTGGCTATCTCTATCAATATGACTTTCCCAATCTACATGATAATTAAAGTCACCCATTATTAGCCCACTGCCTTTTTCACATGCCCTCATTATCTCCTGATTTATTCTCTGTCCAAAAAGATAGCTACTGTTAGGGTGGCTAAAAACTAATCCCATCACTGTCATTGCTTGTTATTTCTTGCCTCCAGTTATATGGATTCTGCATCTTCTGATTGTCACAACTCATTTGAAATCAAACCCTGCTATTCCTGAAGTTGTCAAAAGGTTTAAAAAAAATTAGAAGTACGTGAAAATCCCTAAGTTGCCTGTCTTTTGATGTGTTGACAGAATGTACGGACCAGGTTTCTGTACTTAACAAAAAAGTATTTTGTACAAGTAATTATACTCCAGGTACAGGTAAACAATTATGAACTGTCAGTGAATAACTCTAATTAAAATTCTAATCCCCTTATAAACTCCCCCTTACACACATACACCACAGACACACAAATGTGCAAATACACACATACACAGACACATACGCACATTCACAGACACATACACATACGCACATTCACACATATATACAGACAGACACACACAGATCCATACACACATTCACAGACATACACACACAGATCCATACACATATGCCCATTCACACACATTCACAGACACACACACATACGCACATTTACACACACATACAGACACATGCACACAAAGACATATGTGCACACATACAGAGACACACATACACACAGACACACACATATGTGCACACACAGAGACACACACACGCACACCCACACACACAGGGGAAAATATGGAGAAACAGAAAAATTGGGAAAACAACTCAATAGTTCCTGTTCACAAGAGTTGCTGAGATGATTATTATGCTGGCCTGAATGTTGCTTCCACTGGTTTGCAAGAGGTGGCTGTTCACTCATAAAAGGTCTTTGGCTTATTGATTAAAATTACAGCAACTGCTGAAGGAAACATAATTTTGTCTGCCTCAGACTTATCACCAAGGGCAAGGAAAGACTTCTTGAGATTGTAGGGGGATGTGAACCAACATTAGCCTAGGATCACTAATCCAATGGCATCACCACTACATCACAGCCTTCCCAAGAATCACACAACACCAGGTTATAGTCCAACAGGTTTAATTGGAAGCACTAGCTTTCGGAGCAATGCTCCTTCATCAGGTGATTGTGTGAAGGAGCGTCGCTCCGAAAGCTAGTGTGCTTCCAATTAAACCTGTTGGACTATAACCTGGTGTTGTGTGATTTTTAACTTTGTACACCCCAGTCCAACACCGGCATCTCCGAATCATTCCCAAGAATCGCCTGTGATCTCCTTTAGATATGTTAGTTAGATCACTGAGCAGTGCCTATTCCAACCATCTGTCCTCACATCTAACAATCCAGGGACTCATGACTGGCATTTGCATTGTCCCTGATTTGCTTACTTTAGACACTTTAATTTTGGGCAAGGCAAAAGTGTCACTGTATGAGCACTCCCACTTGGAAACATTGTGATCACCCCTCTATCTACATGTAACCTGGCAAGAAAACTGTTCAAAGGTAGATCCATCTCCCACCATAATTTTATCGAGAAGGGGAAGGTGACATTGATATCCACTGCCCAGGAGCAATCCTGCTGATCCATGCAGTCCGTACAATTCTAGTTATTGACAGGATTCAGTGTGAGCTGTACACATGGGGATTACACAGAGACAAAGCAGGGAAATTTACTCCACCTCATGGTCATTCTCGGTATTCGTATGACTTCCCACTTGCCAACATTTCTCACCAAAGCCAGCTCTTGTGTTTCGCTTTATAAAAGTGTGGTGCAATCGCAGGTAAGTGAGGGGTTATGTAAAGGAAAATGCTCCAACGGATCCCAAAACTTTGTATTAAAGAACCATGGCAACTTTTCTTCAGCTCTGAAGCTAATTCTAATAAATTCAATTAGCATCCAACTGTTTCTGTTTGTCATCATATTTTTGATTCAGTTGCTGAGGTTTGGAAAAGTCTGAGGAAATGTACTTGTCCCTCATTTTCTCTAAATTTGTATTTCACTTTCCTAAAAGACTCGGTCGCAGCCCTGATTTCCTTTGGTCCGTGAATGGGGGCCACGTCTTCAGTTGCCAAGATTCTAAAACTCCGGAATTTCATGTTTAAACCATTCCTCTACTACACATCCTTTACCATGCTCCTTAAAACCTATTCTTTGACCAAGGCTTGGGGCATCTGTCCCATGCTTTGTTATATATTTTAGTGTCAAATTTCCTTTGATAATGATGTGCTGATGCAGGTTGGGATATTTATCTGTGTGAACCTTGATGTACGAATGCAACATCTGGTTGCTATTGTTACTGATTCAGTTGATGCTTTCAAGATTTCAGTCTGTAGTGATTATAACAAGATCAACCAGCTATACATCAGAGAACATGAGTTCCTTGATTGGGACTGCTAATCCAGTCCAATCAGGGAGCCCTGGCTGACAGATATAAAGAAGAGTATCAGAAATTCTGGGAGTTGATCCTGAATGTGGTAGCACCATAGTCAATGGCTGTTCATTGGTAACTAGAAGGTGGTTTGGTGACAGATATCAGCCTCTGTGGACGCATTTCACAATCAAATGCCTTCTTGTTGGTAAGGATAACAGCAAATATGGAATAAAAAGTTGTCAAATAAAATTGAGCTGCAGAACATCCACAGGCTAATTGAATGACAGAATACACTTAAGAGGCAGAACGGCCTCCTCCAGCTTCCACAATCCAACTCTATCAGGAAGCAATGCATTGCTGATCTTCGTGGTTATTGAAAGGATGTCAAGTCTAGCACACTGGGAAGAGAGAACAGACGAACTTAAATTTCAACAGCACGATTCACAACCTGAGGTCATCTCAAAGCAGTTTGCAACTCATGCAGTACATTTGAAGTGCAGTTATTGTTGTAATGCACGAAACACAGTGTCCGGGTTGTGCACAGTATCTCCCAGAAGCAACAACATGACATTTGCCAATTCAGGTCTTATTTTTGTGATTGTGCCGAAGGAAAAGATATTGACCAGAAGACTGCAGAGGACTCCCCTGTCCTTTCTCAAAAGATGTCATCCACCTGAGATGGCCCTTGGTTTATTTAACACCTGTTGGGGTGCAGACCAGCCACAGCACTGGGAGTAGAAACCAAGATTGTTATACGTCGTTTTCTGAAGTGCTATCTGATGCAGTGTCCTTGGGGCAAACATCACTGTTAGACAATAGACAATATACAATAGACAATAGGTGCAGGAGTAGGCCATTCAGCCCTTTGAGCCTGCACCGCCATTCAATATGATCATGGCTGATCATTCCTAATCAGTATCCTGTTCCTGCCTTATCTCCATAATCCTTGATTCCACTATCTTTGAGAGGTCTATCCAACTCTTTCTTAAATGAATCCAGAG
>NC_057722.1:71968657-71970484 GCF_004010195.1 Chiloscyllium plagiosum | reverse complement strand
ACCTAAATTGATTCCATTGAGGTAGTAATCTGCCTTCCTGTTCTTGCCACCAAAGTGGATAACCATACATTTATCCACATTAAACTGCATCTGCCATGCATCTGACCACTCACCTAACTTGTCCAGGTCACCCTGTAATCTCCTAACATCCTCATCACATTTCACCCTACCATCCAGCTTTGTATCATCAGCAAATTTGCTAATGTTATTGCTGATACCATCTTCTAAATCATTAACACATATTGTAAAAAACTGCAGTCCCAGCACGGATCCCTGCTTTTCGCAGCAGAGAGCGGCGGGAGCTGGGCGGAAGTTCAGGCGGAGCGCAAAGCCGGTCTGGAAGGTAAGTGATTGCTACATATGAACTTACCTCGACGCCAACGGTCTTTTCGCAGCAGAGCGCGAGTGTCTGGTCCTACATGTAGGACCAGTGGCTGGTCCTACAAAGTAGGGTCTCCCTCCCTCCCTCCTCCTCTAACCTAAATTAAGAGTCCACAGACTTGCCACAAAAAGAGGGCCGAAGGAAGTTTGGATCGAAGAGTGAGGCTTCAGCACAGGAGTCTTTGACAAGGAGGTTGAGTGAAGTGATTACGCCACAGTTGAAGAGGGTGAAGACATGACTGCCCAGCTGGTTCAGTGCGCTACGTGCTTGATGTGGGAGGTCAACGACTCTGGTGTGTCTGGCTCGTATATGTGTGGAAATTGTGTGGACATTCAGCTATTGACCGAGCATATTGCAGCGCTGATGAAAGAACTCGAGGACCTTAGGCTCATCCGAGAGAACGAGATCTTTCTGGACAAGACCTTCAGCGAGGTTATCACACCAATCATGCCAGAAGAGAGCAGACGATAAGGAAAGCAGAGAGGAGACAGGTGCAAGAGACCCTGGGAGAAGTACCTGTCAGGAACAAGTTGAAGCTTTTGGAAACAGTAGAGACTGATGACACTGCCAGTTCGCAAGGCGGCCAGGTCTGTCAATCAAAAGTTGGCGCAGAGGCAGAGCGGAAGAGTCGGACATCGCACAGAGCCGTGGTAATAGGGGACTCCATCGTAAGAGGAACTGACCGCGGTTTTTGTGGCAGCAGACGGGATTTAAGGATGGTGTGTTGCCTTCCTGGTGCCAGGGTTAAAGACATCGTGGATAGAGTGCAGGAAATCCTCAAGGACGAGGGTGAAGAGCCAGAGGTGGCGGTACATGTCGGCACAAATGATGTCGGAAAGAAGAGGAGGAACATACTACAGCGGGACTTCGGAGAACTAGGAAGAAGGCTGAAAAGCAGGACGTCCAAGGTGGTTATCTCCGGTTTGCTTCCAGTTCCTCGGGCTGGTGTGGCCAGAAACAGGGAGATAATGGACTTGAACATGTGGTTGGGGAACTGGTGCAGGAAGCAAGGATTTAAGTTCTTGGATCACTGGGGTATATTTTGTGGTAAGCTTAAATTCTACAAGAGAGACAGTTTGCACCATAATAGGTTAGGGACCAGCATTCTGGCAGGCAGGTTTTCTACTGCAACACCGCTACATTTAAACTAAGTAGCTGGGGGGAGGGGACAAGCTGGATGTTTAAAAAGGAAATTGAAGGGAAAGTTAGAACAAGAGAAGTCAAGAAAGACAACTGTATCAATGAGGCAGAAAACTCGGAAAGGGATCATGCTGTAAGGTTGAGTGAAATAGGGGTTGATGGGAAGGGTGAGAGCAGTAACAAATTAAAAATACTATACATGAATGCACGAAGCATTAGAAATAAGATGGATGAGCTTGAGGCTCTTTTGGAAATTGGCAGATACGATATTGTGGGGATAACTGAGACATGGCTTCAAGTGGACA
>NC_057722.1:71935253-71964154 GCF_004010195.1 Chiloscyllium plagiosum | reverse complement strand
GATGGAAAAGGATAGACCAGATCTAAAAGTTGAAGTTCTAAATTGGAGAAAGGCCAATTTTGACGGTATTAGGCAAGAACTTTTGAAAGCTGATTGGAGGCAGATGTTCGCAGGTAAAGGGACGGCTGGAAAATGGGAAGCCTTCAGAAATGAGATAACAAGAATCCAGAGAAAGTATATTCCTGTCAGGGTGAAAGGGAAGGCTGGAACCTATAGGGAATGCTGGATGACTAAAGAAATTGAGGGTTTGGTTAAAAAAAAGAAGGAAGCATATGTCAGGTATAGACAGGATAGATCGAGTGAATCCTTAGAAGAGTATAAAAAAAGTAGGAATATACTTAAGAGGGAAATCAGGAGGGCAAAACGGGGACATGAGATAGCATTGGCAAATAGAATTAAGGAGAATCCAAAGGATCGGTGCTGGGTCCTCTACTTTTTGTCATTTACATAAATGATTTGGATGCGAGCATAAGAGGTACAGTTAGTAAGTTTGCAGATGACACCAAAATTTGAGGTGTAGTGGACAGCGAAGATGGTTACCTCAGATTACAACAGGATCTGGACCAGATGGGCCAATGGGCTGAGAAATGGCAGATGGAGTTTAATTCAGATAAATGCAAGGTGCTGCATTTTGGGAAAGCAAATCTTAGCAGGACTTATACACTTAATGGTAAAGTCCAAGGGAGTATAGCTGAACAAAGAGACCTTGGAGTGCAGGTTCACAGCTCCTTGAAAGTGGAGTCGCAGGTAGATAGGATAGTGAAGAAGGTGTTTGGTATGCTTTCCTTTATTGGTCAGAGTATTGAGTACAGGAGTTGGGAGGTCTTGTTACGGCTGTACAAGGACATTGGTTAGGCCACTGTTGGAATATTGCGTGCAATTCTGGCCTCCTTCCTATTGGAAAGATGTTGTGAAACTTGAGAGAGTTCAGAAAAATTTACAAGGAGGTTGCCAGGGTTGGAGGATCTGAGCAACAGGGAGAGGATGAACAGACTGAGGCTGTTTTCCCTAGAGTGTTAGAGACTGAGGGGTGACCTCATACAGGTTTACGAAATTACGAGGGGCATGGATAGGATAAATCGGCAATGTCTTTTCCAGAACTAGAGGGCATAGGTTTAGGGTGAGGGGGGAAAAGATATAAAAAAGACCTAAGGGGCAACTTTTTTACGCAAAGTGTGGTACGTGCATGGAATGAGCTACCAGAGGATGTGGTGGAGGCTGGTACAATTGCAGCATTTAAGAGGCATTTGGATGGGTATATGAATAGGAAGGGTTTGGAGGGATATGGGCCAGGTGCTGGCAGGTGGGACTAGATTGGGTTGGGATATCTGGTCGGCATGGACGGGTTGGACCGAAGGGTCTGCTTCCATGCTGTCCATCTCTATGATTCTAAGTACAAGCTCTGAGACTTTCCACTTGGTACTGTGAGCAGATTTGGGTTCCACAGCTTAGGAAGAATATATCAACCTTGGAGGAAGTGCAATGCAGGTTTAGAAAAATGATACACTGACTTCAGAGATTAAGTTATGAGGAGAGATTATCCAAATTATGCCTGTTTTCTTTAGAAGTTAAAGGTTAGGGGCTGAGCTGATCAATGGCTTCCAGCTATTTACAGGAAAAGACTGGAGAGATTAATATAAACTATTTCCACTGGTTGGAAATTGTAGAACTTGGAGGGCACAGTCTAAAGATTAGTGCCAAACCCTTCAGGAGAGATGTTCGGAAACATTTACCACACAAAGAGTAGTAGATATTTGGAACTCTCTTCCACAATTGGCAGAGGATGCTGCATCAGCTGTTAATTTTACATCTGAGATAGATACATTTTTTTGTTAAGCAAAGGGATATAGGCCAAAGGTTAGATCACAGAACAGCCACATTCTGAAAGAGTGGCAGAACAGGTTCGAGAGGTTGAATGGCCTACACCTGTTCCTATGTTCTTATTTGGAAAGGCTCTATAAGAGACTAGTGGATGAAGAAACAGACAAAGAGGGTGGTGAAGAAACTCAGCAGGTCTGGCCACACTGTGGAGACAGAAACAAAGTTAACGTCAGGCAGAGAATTGGGAGGTCATGTTACGACTGTACAGGACATTGGTTAGGCCACTTTTGGAATATTGCGTGCAGTTCTGATCTTGAAAGGGTTCAGAAAAGATTCACAAGGATGTTACCAGGGTTGGAGGGTTTGAGCTATAGGGAGAAGCTGAATAGGCTGGGGCTGTTCTCCCTGGAGCGTCGAAGGCTGAGGGGTGACCTCATAGAGGTTTATAAAATTATGAGGGGCATGGATAGGATAAATGGACAGAGTCTTTTCCCTGAGGTTGGGGAGTCCAGAGCTAGAGGGCATAGGTTTAGGGTGAGAAGGGAAAGATATAAATGGCACTTACGGGACAACGTTTAAGTTGAGACTGGTACGTGTATAGAATGAGCTGCTAGAGGAAGTGGTGGAGGCTGGTACAATTATGACATTTAAAAGGTATCTGGATAGATATATCAGCAGGAAGGATTTGGAGGGATTTAGGCCAAGTGCTGTCAAGTGGAACTAGATTAGGTTGGGATATCTGGTCGGCATGGACGAGTTGGACCAAAGGGTTTGTTTCCTTTCTGTACATCTCTATGACTTTATGACTGTGAATCTTGTTCAGAACTTTGAGATTTCCAACATGCATAATATTTTTCTTTTATTGTAAGTGAGTGAAGAAACTTTTCTTTAATTCATTCACAGGATTTGGGCAACACTGGCTAACATCTCTTGCCAATACATAATTGCCTTTGAGGCGTTCATGGCCCACGCCAGATCAAAGAACATTAAGAGTCAAAAACATTGCTGTGCTGTTAACATTACACATGGGTTACGGTTCAGCTGAATAGGTTTCTTTCTCTAAAAAGTGAACCAAAGAGATTTTTACAATATCCAGTGGTTTCAGTAGCACTTTGGTTTTTTTTCAATTCATTCATGGAATTTGGTGCTTATTGGCTATTAAGCGTTGACTATATTGCTGTGGGTCTGGAGTCACAAGTAAGTCAGGCCTGGTAAGGATTCCCAAAAAGGGCATTAATGTACCAGATGGGTATTATAAGCAACAATGCTGACTTTTCATTCTGATTGATTTAATGTAATTCAAACTTTAATCATCTGCCATAGTGAGATTTAAACTCACAACTTCAGAGCATTAGCCAAGGGCTCTGTACTATTAGTCCAGTGACTTTGCCACTATATCAACATCATTTCTTTTCACAGATTAAAGTTTTCCATGATGAATCAACAAAATTTAAATTTACCACATTACAAGTCTGATCACAAAGTTCCTCTTGGCAATTGAAAAGACTTTCTACATTTCTAAGCCTGTTTTGTATTTGTTGGTGTGATACAATGTCACTGACCAAGCCAGCATTTAATGCCCACCGGAAATATCCTGGAGAAGGTGGTGAGGCTCTGCCTGCTTCCATGGCTGCAGCCTTTCAGGTGGTACTTCCAGCTGCAGCACTGTTGGGAAAAGGGAGTTCCAGGATTTTGACTTGCCGTTTCAATCACAGGAAAAGGTGGCTCTGAAATGTCCAATTTTCCCAGAACACAAAGTGATCAATTTGACGTGAGTCATAAGGAACTAAAACCATTTTCTTATTTTACTTTGAAGAATTTGTGGGCGGCACGGTGGCACAGTGGTTAGCACTGCTGCCTCACAGCGCCTGAGACCCGGGTTCAATTCCCGCCTCAGGCGACTGACTGTGTGGAGTTTGCACGTTCTCCCCGTGTCTGCGTGGGTTTCCTCCGGGTGCTCCGGTTTCCTCCCACAGTCCAAAAAGATGTGCAGGGTCAGGTGAGTTGGCCATGCTAAATTGCCCGTAGTGTTAGGTAAGGGGTAAATGTAGGGGTATGGGTGGGTTTCGCTTCGGCGGGTCGGTGTGGACTTGGTGGGCCGAAGGGCCTGTTTCTACACTGTAATGTAATCTCATCTAAATGTAATCTCATCTAATCTCATAATCTCATCAATTTCAATCTTCATTTTTACTTCAAAATAACTAGCTACCAGTGCAAGTATTTTTTTTCTCTGTCCTGCTACTCCCCAAAGCTAATTACTTTGTACACTATTTCCTTTTTTTATTTTATTATAAGGTGAGACCTCACTCCTGATGATGGGCTTATGCCCAAAACATCAACTCTCCTGCTCCTCGGATGCTGCCTGACCAGTCGTGCTTTTCCAGCACCACACTCTTTGATTCTGACTGGACAGTAGCAACATCAGCTGGACTCTGTAATGAGGAGAAAGTGAGGACTGCAGATGTTGGAGATGAGAGTCGAGAATGTGGTGCTGGAAAAGCACAGCCGGTCAGGCAGCATCCAAGGAGCAGAACTGACATTTCGGGCATAAGCCCTTCATCAGGAATGAGGCTTGTGGGTCAGGGCTGAGAGATAAATGGGAGGGGGGTGGAGTTGGGGGGAGGTAGCTGGGAAAGGAATAGGTGGATGAAGGTGAGGGGGAAAGTGATAGTCAGAGGGGGCAGTGATGGACGGGTCCGGAAAGTGGTGCCGAGTTGGAGGCTTGGGACTGGGATAATGTGGGGGCAGGGGAAATAAGGAAGCTGTTGAAATCCACATTTATCCCATGTGTTTGCAGGGGTTCCTAGGCAGAATATGAGGCATTCCTCTTCCAGGTATCAGGTAGTAACGGTTTGTCCAGTCCTTCTGTCAATGCAAATTGGAGAAGGTATGATGCTCCCATGGTTGAATGTCTTCCAGTTATCAGACAGAAGATTTACACATGGCCATTTGAGCATAATCACTGCTGAACTGTTGACACCCATCGATTGCAGACTGTAAGAATTGCTTATGAAAGGGAAACTGAACTTTTGGTGTTAATATATCTCAGGGATTGATTTATGAAGTTTAACAAAAGCTGAAGGCAGGGTGGTGGGTACTTGTGAAAGGAGTGGTCTCGAAAGAAGGAGGTTTGAGATGAAGCATGGTAAACTGAAGGGTACAATATGATAGGGAGATTGAGAGGATGGCGAAGAGAGTATAGGGTAGGGGGCAAATTTGGGGGAAGGTGGGAAAACGTGGTATGCAAGCGAAGGGAGAAAGTCGGTAGTTTGAAAGTGAAGGGTCAGACCTGGGCTAGTCCTTTTAGTAAAAATGGCAAAATGCACAAACATTATCTTGGCTCATTTTTTGGTCTGGGTAGAAGGGTAAGAGGCTATGGGCATGGATCTTTGAGACAACACTGGAAAATCAGGAAGGTGGATAGAGGCAAGAGACAGGACTTCAAAGCCGGAGTACTGAAGAGATATGGAGGTTGGAGGAGTGAGGGGATGTGGAGGCTGGAGGAGTGAAGGGATGTGGAGGCTGGAGGAGTGAGGGGATATGGAGGCTGAAGGAGTGAAAGGATGTGGAGGCTGGAGGAGTGAAGGGATGTTGGGGCTGGAGGAGTGAGGGAATGTGGAGGCAGAAGAGAGCAGACAATGAGGAAGGCAGAGAGGAGACAGATGCAAGAGACCCCGGGGGAAGTACCTGTAAGGAACAAGTTGAATTTTTGGAAACAGTAGAGACCGATGACACTGCCAGTCCGCGAGGCGGCCAGGTCTGTCAATCAAAAGTTGGCGCAAAGGCAGAGCGGAAGAGTCGGACATCGCACAGAGCCGTGGTAATGGGGACTCCATAGTGAGAGGAACTGACCGGGGTTTTTGTGGCAGCAGACGGGACTTAAGGATGGTGTGTTGCCTTCCTGGTGCCAGGGTGAAAGACATTGCGGACAGAGTGCAGGAAATCCTCAAAGATGAAGGTGAAGCGCCAGAGGTGGTGGTACATGTCGGCACAAATGATGTCGGGAAGAGGAGGCGGAACATACTACAGCGGGACTTAGGAAGAAGGCTGAAAAGCAGGACGTCCAAGGTGGTTATCTCCGGTTTGCTTCCAGTTCCTCGGGCTGGTGAGGCCAGAAACAGGGAGATAATGGACTTGAATGTGTGGCTGGGGAACTGGTACAGGAAGCAAGGATTTAAATTCTTGGATCACTGGGGTATGTTTTGTGGTAAGCATAAATTCTACAAGAGAGACGGTTTGCACCTTAATAGGTTAGGGACCAGCATTCTGGCAGGCAGGTTTGCTACTGCAACACAGCTATGTTTAAACTAAGTAGCGGGGGGAACGGGACAAATGGATGTTTAAGAAGGAAATTGGAGGGAAAGTTAGAACAAGAGAAGTCAAGAAAGACAACTGTATCAATGAGGCAGAAAACTCAGAAAGGGATCATGCTGTAAGGATGAGTGAAAAATGAGTTGATGGGAAGGGTGAGGGCAGTAACAAATTAAAAATACTATACATGAATGCATGAAGCATTAGAAATAAGATGGATGAGCTTGAGGCTCTTCTGGAAATTGGCAGATACAATATTGTGGGGATAACTGAGGTGTGGCTTCAAGTGGACAGGGCCTAGGAAATGAAAATTCAAGGCTAAACGTGCTATCGTAAGGACAGGCTGATGGGCAGAGGGGATGGGGTGGCCATGTTGGTAAGGGATGATATTCAGACCCTTGCGCAGGGGGACCTAGAATCAGGGGATGTAGAGTCAGTGTGGATAGAGCTGAGAAATACTAAGGGTAAAAAGACTCACTGAATTCTTAATCACAATCAGAGAGACATCTGGAAATTGCTATATCAAGAATTGAAGAAGTACTTTCTGTTCACTATCAAACCATTAAGTAACAACAGAAACTGTTAACTTTTTACTTCAGGCCTGTTCTAAAAGGCAATATATTAAGATCATTCAAATTATTTCTAGTATACATAATTTCAAGTGCTTTTGGACTGTCAATTTCGTGATTCTACATAATCATCATTTCTGTACCAGATCAGAGACTATAAAATTTACATGATAAAGTGATTATTGGAATACAGAGAATACCATTCTAGATTGAATCAGCCTCTCAAATGAGACAAAACAAAACCTGAGCTCTCCAACAGTCGACTGGGTATAAACATCACAAAACATATTACGATCCCAACCTCAATTCCAGATCTCTATACATTGAAACAGGAACAGGCTATTCAGTTCATGAAACCTATTTCATCATTCAATTAGATCATGGTTGAACCTCTAATATCTTTAATTATGAACCTTTGTTCCATAATCCCTTGGTACCATTATCCAACAAAAAAACTGCTAATTTATAAAGTGATCCTCGCATGTATAGACTTATTTTCCAAATATTTTCAAAAAGGTATCAACGTTTCTAATGATAACTCAAAAAGATCAACTTATGAAACTATCATGAGTGAAAGCATCAAAATCACAGAAAGAGGACCACAGTAATTTTGCTCTTATAATCATTTAGGGACAATTGATAAGAACAGCTCAATCTAAAATGAGATCAGGGATCTGAAACAAGACATGATGCTTCAAATATCTGCTTCATAAATAAAACCGTTTTCATCAATGTATCAATATATCTTAGCAACAGTGGCAGAAAAAAAAGGACACACTGAATCCAACAGCCAGCTGTTCATTTCAAAGCTCCAGATTGCTAAATCAACTTCTTCATTGAAATATCAAATATTCTGTTGTGACCTCATTTTTTGCCATGACTTTTGCATTTCAGTTTTATATAGAAACGTACACATGGGCTTCCTATCAAAAGAGAGTACCTAAAGGCACAATGCAGGAGATGACCTAATTCGACTGTGTAGTAAAGAATACAGGTCTTCACAATGAAAAGCTGTTAATGGTTATTTGATCACAGTTCATGCTTTGAAGAAGACAACAAATGTTTGAGCAAGTGACGTCAACTCTACACCTGGTGACTTCAGCCAGCTAAAATGTTTTTAGGTCAAGTCTATCAACCCACAGTGCCAGAGTTTAAACAAAACCTTTGTATCAGTGGTGAACCACTAATCCAGGTTTGAGTAATTCAGCAGTTTTAACAATTCCAACATGATTTCACACTTGATGGTTAGCTTGTTTACAATTACTGTCACTAGTCTCCAGTAGAATGTCAGTGAAAACAAACTTTTTACATTAATTTTGACCAGGCTCATTTATACTTTAAAAAGACACTGCAATAGACATGTTCTTAGGCTAAATTAGAACACAACATGTGAACACACACATGAATATGTGATAGAAGAAACACATTTAAATAATTACATAATCTTTACTTAGGGAGCACATTAGTGTTTATACTTTTGAATTGTCATAGAAAAATTTGAAGTGCTGCCGCTAAACTTATTTAGTGTATGGATTTGGAAAATTCTCCAAACTAACCACTCCCTTAGCAAAGCTGGTCCACAACAGATACAACACTGGCGCTGACCTGACAATATTAAAAAGTGCCTAGCATATATGAAGCAAATTCAACAAGGCTAATAACTGCCTTATCAGTCTACTCTCGACTGTCAGCAAGAGAGATGAAAAGGGTGCTATCAGGTAGCACTTATAAAAGAATAACCTGCTTACTGATGCTCAGTTTGTGTTCCACTAGAGCTGCTCAGCTCCTGGCTTGCTCTAAACACAGTCAAAAGTGCTGAGTTCCAGAGGTGATGAAGTAGTGACAGCTCTTGTGATCAAGGCAGCATCGTGAGGGCTACCACTGCGCAGAAACACCAACACATTCCACCCCTTAAATTCACCTGGACCATTTTTGACACCTTTTTCCCCTTCCTGGACCTCTCCATCTCCATCATTAGGTGAGTGGTCTGATGCATGGCAGATGCAGTTTAATGTGGATAAATGTATGGTTGTCCACTTTGGTGGCAAGAACAGGAAGGCAGATTACTACCTAAATGGAATCAATTTAGGTAAAGGGGCAGTACAGAGAGATCTGGGTGTTCTTGTACACCAGTCAATGAAGACAAGCATGCAGGTACGGCAGGTAGTGAAGAAGGCTAATAGCATGCTGGCCTTCATAACAAGAGGGATTGAGTATAGAAGCAAAGAGGTTCTTCTGCAGCTGGACAGGGCCCTGGTGAGACCACACCTAGAGTACAGTGTGCAGTTTTGGTCTCCAAATTTGAGGAAAGACATTCTGGCTATTGAGGGAGTGCTGCGTAGGTTCATGCGGTCAATTCCTGGAATGGCAGGATTACCTTACACTGAAAGACTGGAGCAACTGGGCTTGTATACCCTTGAGATTAGAGATGGGGCAGCATCTAGGGAACAGGAGAATCGACGTTTCGGGCATTAGCCCTTCTTCAGGAATGAAGAAGGGTTAATGCAGACCTCATTTTCTCTACCCTTGAGATTAGAAGACTGAGAGGGGATCTAATTGAGACATATAAGATTATTAAAGGATTGGACACTCTGGAGGCAGGAAACATGTTTCCGCTGATGGGTGAGTGCCGAACCAGAGGATACAGCTTAAAAATACGGGGTTGACCATTTAGGACAGAAATGAGGAGAAACTTCTTCACCCAGAGAGTGGTGGCTGTGTGGAATGCTCTGCCCCAGAGGGCAGTGGAGGCCCAGTCTCTGGATTCAATTAAAGAAAGAGTTGGATAGAGCTCTCAAGGATTGTGGAATCAAAGGTTATGGAGATAAGGCAGGAACAGAATATTGATTAAGGATGATCAGCCATGATCATATTGAATGGTGGTGCAGGCTCGAAGGCAGAATGGCCTACTCCTGCACCTATTGTCTATTGTCTATTATTGTCTATTGTCTATTGGCTGGAGGAGTGAGGGGATATGGAGACTGGAGGAGTGAGGGGATATGGAGACTGGAGGAGTGAGGGGATATGGAGACTGGAGGAGTGAGGGGATATGGAGACTGGAGGACAGAGTGTGTATGGAGGCTGGAGGGGATAAAGAGTCTGCAAGAGTGAGGGGATGTGGAGGCTGGAGGAGGCTAAAGGGTTTTGAAACAGTGTTGAAAGATTAACATTTAATGTCTGGAGTCTAGCCAAAAGTTGGACTGAGGGGCCAGCAGGGGCTGGGATTACCTTCTTCTGACCCAGGATTGTGTTGAAAGTGACCTTTACCTTTAGAAGCTACTGTGAGAACTCAAACAGTCTGCAAGTTTTAAATGTCTTGATAAGTGCAAGAAGTTTGACACCATCCAGGACAGAACAGCCAAGTGTCACATCCAGGAACATCCCCCCCCCTCCATTGCTGACACTCGGTAGCAGCAGTGTGTACCATCTACAAGATGCACTTCAGCAATTCAACAATGCTCCTTCAACAGCACCTTCCAAACGCATGCCCATTTCCATCTAGAAGGACGAGGGAGGCAGTTATATGAGAATTCCAGCACCTGAAAGACCCACATTCAAGTCATTCAGCATGTTGACTTGGAAATATATTGTCATTACTTCAGCATTGCTGGGTCTAAATCCTGGAACTCCCTCTCTGAGGGAATTATGTGTCTACCCACAGCACATTGGGTTGCAGAAGTTCAAGAAGACAGCTCACCACCACCTTCTCCAGAACAATTACGGATTGACAATAAGTTCTGGCCCAGCTAGTGGCAACCACATCCCATGATGCATAAAAAAAAGCTACTGAACTTCATTTTGCTTCAACATGGTTTAATTTTCAGGTCTTGTGTTTTTTTTTTCTCTCTCTGAATTAAGTTGTCATCTCCATTTTTACACCGTGTTGAGTCATTGCATTATGCTCCATTACCATCCTCATTAAGTGCTTTATTGCTGCATTATGCGTCTGGCATCCTTACCGAACATTGAGAGTGATCAGGAAGCATTGCACATCAGTGACATTGCAGTAATATTCATTCTAGCCCCACCAGTATTAAGAAATTACTTTGCGCTCAGGGGTATTTTGATCTTTTGAAATGAAGACATATCTATCTTAGGAAAAGACAGCCTTTACAGTACCCAATGCAACAATTTTTTGTTTCCCAATCAAAAAGTGTGGGCTGTTCATCTCTATAAAACAAAGCTCAATTCTCGACTCAAGCTGATTTCAATTTTGGAGTTTGAGGAGAACTTGCTGTGGGTGAGAGACAGAAACTATTTGAGTGTCTGCTGCAGTACTGATTAAAATTGCTTCCTTGCCTCAGGGTTCAGTTAGGTGAAAAATACCAGTCCAGAATGTTGTTGGGGTCTGAGCAACATGAACCGTGGCATGAGAGGTGGCAGAATCCAGTGACCAGTGTATCCAGAAATACCTCAGTGTTGGGATCATCTCACTCCATCTGTTATGGTTTGCACAAGCAGCGAGATTCTTGAGAGGCAGTAGCACGTTGGCAATTATTGTCAGTTAAGGCCATAAGAAATAGGAACAGGAGTAGGCCATCAGCCCCGCAGGCCTGCTCTGCCACTCACGGCTGATCTGACATTCCTCACTTCCACTTTCCTGCTCTTTGCCCATAATCCTTGATTCCCCAGCTAATCAAGAATCTATTAATCTCAGCAGTTAATAAACATAAGGACTCTTCCCCCACAGCTCTCCATGGCAAGGAGTTCACAGACTCACAACCCTTGAGGAAAAGAAGTTCCTCCTCATCTCAGTGATAAATTGGTGCCCCTTAATTCTGAGAGTATACCCTGTGGTTGTAGACACTCCAATGACGGGAAAATTCTCTCAGCATCTAACCTACGAAGTCTCTTAATAATCCTATATGTTTCATCTCTCATTCCTTTAAACTCTGTGTAGAATCCTATTTTTCACTTAGCTCATAATACTATCACTCCACACTGGGATCACCTCAGTGAACCTTCTCTGGACAGCCTCCAATGAATTTTTTTTTTCTGATATAAGGGGATCAAAACTGCTCACAGTATTCCAGATGTGGTCTCACTGGTACCTTGTACAGTTGCAGTAAGACTTCCCTACTCCCATACTCTAACCCCCTTGAAATAAGAGCCAATATTCCATTAGCCTCCCTGATTAGCTGCTGTACCTGTGTGTAAGCTTTCTGTGTTTTGTGCACAAGTACCCCCAAGTCCCTTTTTGCTGTGGATTTCTGCAGTTTTTCCAAGTGAATTTGAGGGAAGGGTGGAAGTTGTGGGCAAAGTTAATGAACTGTTCTAGGTCAGCCTGGGTGCAGGACAATGCACTGATGCAGTCATCGATTTAACGGTGAAAGAGTTGGGGCACAGTGCCTGTGTAGGTACTGAAGAGGGACTGTTCGATGTAGCCGACAAAGTGGCAGGCATAGCTAGGGTCCATCCGGGTGCCCATGGCAATATATCTAACAATCTGGGAGCTTATCTCATGACTTAACCTTTTGTGAGGTACCTTGTCAAATGCCTTCTGGAAGTCCAAAATCAACACATCTACTGGTTCCCCTCTCTGATTGAGACTTTCTCGAAGCACACACTAATAAATTAGTCAGACGTGATTTCCTTTTCCTGAAGCCATGTTGACTCTGCTTGATTAGATTATGATTTTCAAATGTTCTGTTATTACCTCCTTAATAATTAATTTCAATTCTTTTCCAACAATAGATGTTAGGCAAATTGGCTTATAGTTCCCTGCTTCTTGTCTTCTTCCCTTTTTGAATAGTGGTGTCACATTTGCAGTTTTCCAATGCGCTGTTCTTCACCAGAATCTGAGGACTTTGGAAAACATTAGAAAACGTATCTATTATTTCTGTAGCTACCTCGTTTAGGATTCTGGGATGCAAGTCTTCAGAGCCAGGGGACTTATTTGTCTTTTGCTCCATGAGGTTATTTAATACTAATTCTTCAGTGATGATGATGGCACTTAATTCCTCCCCCATATTCTTTAGTATTAATGGCACAGCCAAAGTATTCCCGCCATAAAGACTGCTGCAAAATATTTGGTTATTCCTCTGTCATTTTCTTGTTCCCCATAACTGTCTCCCCAGATTCATTTTCTAAGGGGCCTATGTTCACTTTCACCTCTTTCTTCCATTTTAAAGAAGCTCTTATTGTCAGTTTTATATTCCTCACTAGTTTTCCCTAGCACTTTATTTTTCCTGTTTTTATTATCTTTTTAGTGCTCCTTTGGTAAATTTTGAATTTATCTCAGTTTTTGTTAAACCTTTTTGGATTTGCTCAATATATTACACAAACCAACCCAATGTGAATGATCCTTCTTGACTGGCCCCTTGTTCAAGAAAGGCAGTAGAGATGACCCAGGTAATTATAGACCAGTGAGCCTTACTTCTGTTGTAGGAAAGGTTTTGGAAAGGATTATAAGAGATAGGATTTATAATCATCTAGCAAGCAACTATTCGATTTCAGATAGTCAACATAGATTTGTCAAGGGCAGATCGTGTCTCACAAACCTCATTGAGTTTTTTGAGAAGGTGACCAAGCATGTAGATGGGGGTAGGGCAGTGGTATACATGGACTTCAATAAAACCATTGATAAGGTAAGCATTTGGAGAAAATGTAGAGGCATGAAATTGAAGGTGATTGAGCAGTTTGGATTTGAAACTGGCTTTCTGAAAGAAGGCAGCAAGTGGTGGTTGATGGAAAATATTCAGCCTGGAGTCACCTTATAGAGGTTTACAAAATTATGAGGGGCCTGGATAGGATAAATAGACAGAGTCTTTTCCCTGGGGTCGAGGAGCCCAGAACTAGAGGGCATAGGTTTAGGGTGAGAGGGAAAAGATATAAAAGAGACCTAAGGGGCAACGTTTTCACGCAGAGGGTGGCACGTTTATAGAATAAGCTGCCAGAGGATGTGGTGGTGGCTGGTACAATTGCAACATTTAAGAGGCATTTGGATGGGTATATGAATAGGAAGGGTTTGGAGGGATATGGGCTGGGTGCTGGCAGGTGGGATTGGATTGGGTTAGTATATCTGGTCGGCATGGACGGGTTGGACCGAAGGGTCTGGTTCCATGCTGTACATTTCTGTTACTCTATGACTCTAAGCACATGAATGATTTTGGGATAGTGTAGTGGGACAAGCTGAGAATAGTTCATAGACTGGTGCAACATCGAGGGCTGTATTGCTCTATGTTCTATGTTCCATAGCTGCATAAGCTCCTGGGAGAGACAAAAGACTGATACTAATAAGAGTAAAAACCGCTTTGAAAATTATCCTCTGATCCCTTCAGGCGATGAAAGGAGCTACAGGAAATGATATTTATTGTACATCAAAGCTTCTAGCCACACCCTACATCCTGGGCAAGAAATGGCCCAAATTTCTCCCAAAGAAATAAGTGCCAATTATTATTTTCTTGTTACATAATACCCAGTCTAGAATGAGCCATTCTCAAGTTTGCTCTCAACGTATTGATCCAGAAAGATTATCCCGCACGTACTCCAGGGATTCTGTTTCTGCGGTATTGTTTTGATTTGATTTGCCCAATCTGTGCGCAGATTAAAGTCACCTGTAATTACAAAGCTGTTGTTTTTCTCAAGGATACCGTGTTCTTGTTTTTTTTCAGAGGGGTCATAAAACCCTCCTGTCTCCGAGGTGGCTAGATTGGTACAGAAATGAAAAAGGATTTGCAGAGGCCTTTTGTTTATATGTAAACAGATGAGACTTCGGACCAAAGTGGTCATGTTTTAGAAGTGACCCGTATAATGAAAGGGGAGTGGTCAGCTCCCTAGCTGAGCAGTTCAGTCCAGAACTAGTTAGGAGTTCAATAGTGAACTGTGTGGAAACAGGCTCTCTCTATCTTTCTGCCCTTCTAAGTTTAACCTGTCAGCATTTGTTCCATTTTTTACTGTTTTGTTAAGAGGGTTGGCATTGTGTATTTTCAGAAAAGTATAATTAATTCTAATTTGGATAAACTAAGTTCTGTAGGGGTTCTTTATTCTGTTCTTTGTGTTTCATTGTGTAATTTTGTGAATAAAGTTTTGTCTGTTTTAAAACCTGGTAGAGAGAAGGGGTTTATTATTCCTATGCAGGGCCTTTGCCCAAAACGTCGATTTTCCTGCTCCTCAGATGCTGCCTGACCTGCTGTGCTTTTCCAGCACTACTCTAATTTTTACTCTAATCTCCAGCATTTGCAGTACCCATTTCTGCCTAGTTGATTTAAACCTGCTAGTCAACCTAGCTAACTTACTCCGGGTAATTTTCACTGCACACTTACCCAAACAAATTGCAAAGTTATGGTCTGGGCTGCGGACTTAAGAATGTTTTGAGTGGTCTGGTCTAGTCCATAACAATGGTTTGTACTTAGAATTTTCTGTTTAAAACTTTCCCCAACATTATCATTACAGTTTTGTGGTCTGTATCCAAACCCCTTGATGTTTCTACACAGATTCCTCACTGAAGCTAATATCCTTCCTCAATATTGCATCAGCTTTCCCCTCTAATCAACAATGCAACCCCACCTCCTTGTCACTTTTGTGTGTCCTTCCTAAAACTGAACAGCCCTGGATATTCAGTTCACAATACTGGCCACCCTGCAACAATTTCTCTGTAATCTTAAGAATATCCAAGTTTTTGCTACTGCTGTTGGGGAGGTTTTAAACTAATGTGGCAGGGGGCTGGGAACCAGAAGAGAAGACTAGTAGACAGCGAGGTGGAAATGAGAGATTCTAAGGATTATGAAGCTAACATTACCAAGCGGAAGAGTAGGCAGAGAGCAGAGGAATGCAAAAAAATTGGCGGTCTGAAGTGCATATACTTTAATACAAAGAGCATAGTGGGCAAGCAGAAGAACTTAAGGCTTGGATTAGTGCCTGGGAGTATGATGTTATTACGATCAGAGAAACTTGGTTGAAGGAAGGGCAGGATTGGCAACTAAATGTTCCAGGATTTGGATGGTTCAGACAGGACAGGGAGGGAAGTAAAAGGCAGGGGTGGGGAGTTGCATTGCTGGCCATGATGATATCACAGCTGTGCTAAAGGAGGACACTATGGAGGGCTTGAGCAGTGAGGCATTATGGGGAGAGCTGAGAAATAAGAAGGGTGCAGTTACATTGTTGGCGCTGTACTACAGGCCTCCCAACAGTGAGCTTGAGGTGGAAGAACAAATAAGTAAACAGATTATGGAAAGGTGTAGAGGCATCAGGGTGGTGGTGATGGGAGATTTTAATTTTCCCAACATTGACTGCAACACTTAGTGTCAGAGGTCTGGATGGGGCAGAATTTGTAAGGAGCATCCAGGAAAGTTTTCTAGAGCAGCATGTCAATAGTCCGACGAGGGAAGAGACCATATTGGACCTGGTGTTGGGGAATGAGCCAGGCCATGTGATAGAAGTTGCAGAGGGGGATTTCTTTAGGAATAGTGACCACAATTCTGTAAGTTTTAGAATACTCGTAGACAAAGCTGAGAGTGGGCCTAAGGGAAGTGTACTAAACTAGGCCAAGGCCAATTATATCAAAATTAGGCAGGAGCTGGGAAATGTGGATTGGGAGCAGCTAGTTGAAGGGAATCCACATTTGGTATGTGGGAGACTTTCAAAGATAGGTTGAGGTAGTGCAGAATAGGCATGTCCCTTTGAAAACAAGGGATAGGAAAGACAAGATTCGTGAACCATGGATGACAGGAGAAATCATGCAACTCGCCAAGAGTAAAAGGGAAGCGTACATAAGGCCTAGGCAGCTAAGAACAGAATGGGCACTGGAGAAATATTGGGAGAGTAGGACCAATATTAAACGAGGAATGAAACGAGCTAAAAGGGGTCATGAAATAGCTTTAGCGAGCAGATTTAAGGAAAATCCCAAGGCCTTTTATTCCTATATAAGAAGCAAGCAGGTAACCAGAGAAAAGGTTGCTCCACTAAAGGATACGGAAGGAAAGTTGTGTGTCGAACCTGAGAAAATGGGTGAGATTCTGATTACTTTGCATCAGTGTTCACTGAGGAGAGAGACATGTTGAATGTTAAGATTAGAGATAGAAGTTTGTTTACCCTGCATTATGTTGACATAAGGAGGGAAGATGTGTTGGGTGTGCTAAAGGATATTAAGATGGACAAATCCCCAGTACTAGATTGGATCTATCCCAGCATGCTGAGGGAGCTGAGAGACGAAATAACTGGGGCCCTGACAGATATCTTTGTAGCATCCTTAAACACAGGTGAGGTACTGGAGGGTTGGAGAGTTGCTAATATTGTCCCCCTACACATGAAGGGTAGCAGGGATATTCCAGGTAACTACAGACCAGTGAGCCTGACGTCAGTGGTGGGAAAGTTGCTGGAGAACGTACTGAGGGATAGAATCTATTTATATTTGGAAAAGAATGGGCTTATCAGTGATAAGGCAACATGGTTTTGTGCAGAGCAGATCGTGCCTTACCAACTTAATAGAGTTTTTGGGAAAGTGACCAAGTTGATAGATGAAGGAAGGGCTGTACATGTCATATACATGGACTTTAGTAAGGGGTTTGATAAGGTCCCCCATGGCAAACTATTGGAGAAAGTGAAGTCACATGGTGTGCAGGGTGTTCTAGCTAGGTGGATAAAGAACTGGTTGAGCAACAGGGGACAGAGAGTAGTAGTTGAAGGGAGTTTCTCAAAATGGCGAAAGGTGATCAGTGGTGTTCCACAGGGATCAGTGCTGGAGCCACTATTGTTTGTAATATACATAAATGATCTGGAAGAGAGCATTGTGGAAACCCACGCAGACACGGGGAGAATGTGCAAACTCCACACAGTCAGTCGCCTGAGGAGGGAAATGAACCCGGGTCTCTGGCTCTGTGAGGCAGCAGTGCTAACCACTGTGCCACCGTGCCACCCATGCTAACCACTGTGCCACCGTGCCGCCCATTGGTGGAGTAGCAGAAAGCATAAGGGACTGTCAAATAATACAGGAGAATATAGATAGACTGGAGAGTTGGGCAGAGAAGTGCCAGATGGAATTCAATCCAGGCAAATGTGAGGTGATGCATTTTGGGAAGGCTAATTCCAGACCAAGCTATACTATAAACGGAAGAGCCTTGGGAAAAGTTGATGAGCAGAGAGATCTGGGAGTTCAGGTCTGTTGTACCCTGAAAGTGGCTGCATAGGTGGATAGAGTGGTCAAAAAGGCATATGGTATGCTTGCCTTCATCGGACATGGCATTGAGTATAAGAGCTGGCAGGTCATGTTAAAATTGTACAAGACTTTGGTTCAGCTGCATTTAGAATACTGTGTACAGTTCTGGTCGCCACGTTACCAAAAGAATGTGGACGCTCTGGAGAGGGTGCAGGGAAGGTTTATGAGGAAGTTGCCTGGTATGGAAGGTGCTGGCTATGAAGAGAGGTTGAGTAGGTTAAGATTGTTTTCATTACAATGAAGGAGATGGGGGGCGGGGATCGTGATGTGGGTTGGATGCCTGACCGTGGTCTACAAAATCATGAAGGGCACAGACAGGGTGGATAGAGATAAGCTTTTTCCCAGGGTGAGGGATTCAATAACGAGAAGTCACGTGTTCAAAGTGAGAGGTGGAAAGATTAAGGGGGATACACACGGCAAGTACTTTACACAGAGGGTGATAGGTACCTGGAATGCATTGTTAGCAGAGGTAGTAGAGGCAGGCACAGTAGATTCATTTAAGGTGCATCTGGACAGATGCATGAGTAGGTGGGCAGCAGAGGGATACGGATCCTTAAGAATGGCGGCATGGTGGCTCAGTGGTTAGCACTGCTGCCTCACAGCACCAGGGACTCGGGTTCAATTCCTGTCTCGGGCAACTGTCTGTGTGGAGTTTGCACATTCTCCCCGTGTCTGCGTGGGTTTCCTCCAGGAGCTCCGGTGTCCTCCCACAGTCCAAAGATGTGCAGGTTAGGTAAATTGGCCATGCTAAATTGCCCGTAGTGTTAGGTGAAGGGGTAAATGTAGGGGACTGGGTCTGGGTGGGTTGCTCTTCGGAGGGTCGGTATGGACTTGTTGGGCCGAAGGGCCTGTTTCCACACTGTAAGTAATCTAATCTAATTGGACGATAGGTTTAGACAATGGATTTGGATTGGCACAGGCTTGGAGGCCGAAGGGCCCATTCCTGGGCTGTGAATTTTCTTTGTTCAACCCAGTTATATCTATTTGGCTGATGAATCCATTCACTTTGATACACTGCCTCTACGCTTTAAGACAAGTGGCTTTAAGTCTCGGCTTTTTACCATTCTTAATCCTGTTCGCATTATTTTGTGTTGTGGCCCTGTTTGGTTCCTGCCTTTGCATTTCCTGACTATCTAGTTACTTATTTCCCATTCTATTTTTTATTCATGCCCTTGTTTCTGTCAGTTCTGTCTCCTTGTGCAGGTTCCCATCCTTTAGTCAGTTTAGTTTACACCATTCTCAACCACACTAGCAAATATTTCCCTTAGGATATCAGTTCCGGTCCTGCTCAGGTACAACCTGTTGAACTGGTCCCACTTCTTGAATTCAATAGACATTCTTGGCTCAGAATCTTGTAATGATTAAAAAAGCATGGCATATTAGCAAATGACGCGTAAAATATCAAATGGATCCTTGTACATTTAGATTCAGATTTTTATATTGTCACGTGTACCTAGGTACAGTGAAAAGTGGATAATGTCAAAATGTTCTGGCGCCATCTTGGATTACAGAATAACTTACTGAATGATGATGATGGAGCATAATACGATGACTCAACATGCGAGGTGCTGCATTTTGGGAAAGCAAATGTGAGCAGGACTTATACACTTAATTGTAAGGTCCGAGCGAGTGTTGCTGAACAAAGAGACCTTGGAGTGCAGGTTCATAGCTCCATGAAATTGGAGTCGCAGGTAGATAGGATAGTGAAGAAGGCTTTGGTATGCTTTCCTTTATTGGTCAGAGTATTGAGTACAAGAGTTAAAAGGTCATGTTGCAGCTGTACAGGACATTCGTTAGGCCACTGTTGGAATATTGCGTGCAATTCTGGTCTCCTTCCTATCAGAAAGATGTTGTGAAACTTGAAAGGGTTCAGAAAAGATTTACAAGGATGTGTATGGAATGAGCTGCCAGAGGAAGTGGTGGAGGCTAGTAAAATTGCAACATCTAAGAGGCATTTGGATGGGTATATGAATAGGAAGGGTTTGGAGGGATATGGGCGGGGTGCTTGCAGGTGGGATTAGATTGGGTTGGGATATCTGGTCGGCATGGACGGGTTGGACGAAGGGTCTGTTTCCATGCTGTACATCTTTATGTCTCTATGACTCTATTATATGTTACTTGTATAAATGGTAAAATACTCAACAAATTAATACTAAATAGATATTACTAAAATTGAAACAGCTTCAAAAGTTCACCTTTCCCTCTCTCCCTCTCTGACTTCACTGCTCCTCCAGTTGCTGCTGTCCAATAGCATCCCCAAGGTTGCTCCTTTGGCAATGTGCTCCTTTTTTGCCACCACCACTGCCATCTCCTCAGTGCCTGCCACCTCTGAGTTGGAGATGGCCATGCTGCATGGATCTGATGTTGGAGACGCTTTTAGCTCAATAAAAATCTCAGAGCGTTTCACAAGAGCATCATGCAGCAAAATCAGACACCGGAACATATAGAAAGGCTTCAGTGAGGATGTCCAAAACGCTGAATCAAAGGGCTTCTATTTAACAGAGTGCCTGAAAGGATGAGAGATCAGTGGATGGCTTTAAATATGGGCAGGACAGGGTTCAAATTGGAGATGGCCAAGATTGTCATTTGTTCCAGTACCAAAACAATTTAATTTTGCCAACTTGGGTGGAATTTTTCCATGTGCAGTTAAAGTGTGATGACGAATGAATTTCATAGCATCTGGTCCGCTATGGTTCGGGGGTGAATTTTCCCACAGCCTTTTGCTTTTCCCCCCTGTTTAATTCTGCATCCTTACAATCCCCAGGGAACTGTGTGGCTAGAGAGGTGGATATGCTTGCCACTGATGAGATGTATTTGTACATATTCTGGTGCCATTTTTGAAAGGCCTGCTTCACGCTCACACAACAGACCATTCACACCCCGAGCCTGCTCCACCATTCAATGTCTGATCTGTTTGTAACCTCAAATGTACATTTCCACTTACCTCTGATAACCTTTCACCCCCTTACTTGACAAAAATGTATCTAGTTCGGCCTTAAAAAATATTCAAGGACTCTTCTTCAACCACATTTTCAGAAAGAAACATAGAAGATATGAGCAGGAGGAGGCCATTCGGCCCTTCAAACCTGCTCCGCCATTCATCACAATCATGGCTGATCATTCAATGTGATAGCCTAATCCTGCTTTCTTCCCCTAACCTTTGATCCCATTCACCCCAAGTGCTATATCTAGCCCCTTCAGGAATAGGTTCAATGGTTTGACATCAATTACTTCCTGTGGTAATGAATTCCACAGGCTCACCACTCTTTGGGTGAAGAAATATCTCCTCATCTCCATCATTTATGGTTGACCAAGGGCTTCATAAACTCACAACTCTTTGAAATTTAAAACATATCTCCTCGTTTTTGTTTTAAATGTGCAACCCCTGATTTTTAAACAATGACCTTTTACTTTTAGAACTTCCCCTGAAAGGGTGCACCCTCTCCACATCTGCCCCATCAATGCCCCTCAACGGTTGCCTGTAACTCTTCTAAACTCAAGTAGATACAAACCTAGCCCTTCCAACACTTCCATATTGGGCAACCAGCCTATTCCAGATACAGCAAGTTTTATTTTAACTAGCTCATTATGAACCAGCAGTCTCAATAAACCCACAAAATTTACACACCTCAAATACTGAGATGTTTACTGCATTACTGTGTCCAATTATTACCGTTTATTAATGTAAATATATCGGTTGTTCAATCAAATGATAGAAATAAAATATCAACAGTTGAGTCAATTTCTCCTCAAATACTGTGACATCCGAGTAGTCAGTGGAGAATGTGAGTGAGAAGGTTCTCTGCCTTCTAATCTAAGTTTGATTTAACTTCTCACCAAACCACTCACCGAAGCTCTTAGATGACAACTCTTATTATTGAATGCATCGTATCCACTCAATGACTTTCATTCATCTCTCACAAAGGATAGGAGAAGTATTTTTTTTTCTTGCTTGCAATTATAAATCCTCAAGGTTCAATTGATTTCAAAACTGAAATCGCTAGATATCTAATGGATAAAAGTTTCAATGGCACGTCTATATGGATGAGATACAGTTTGATGTGGATTTTGTCTCTAAGAGGATGTTTTATCTGATGTGGCAAAGCTTAAGTTATTTCCTGTAACTTAAGAAACTTGGTGTGGATGTTGTGGTACTGAAGAATCCAACAGATGCTTATTACTGCTATCTATTATGCACAAAATGTACACTTCACAGACACCTGCCTTGGCTCTTATTAAATGATTAATTAATTTGTTACAAAGTCATTCAGACTGGAGGCCTGTGACCAGTGGTGTGCCACAAGGATTGGTGCTGGGTCCACTGCTTTGCATCATTCATGGATATGATTTGGAAGAAAATGGGCTTATCAATGATGGGAAGCATGGTTTTGTGCAGGGAAGGTCATGTCTTACAAACCTAATAGGATTCTTTGAAGAGGTGACAAAGTTGATTGATGAGGGAAGTGATGTAAATATCATATACATGGTCTTTAGTAAGGCATTTGATAAGGTTCCCCATGGTAGGCTGATGAAGAAGATGAAGTCGCATGGGGTCCATGGTGTTCTAGCTAGATGGATAGAGAACTGATGGAGCAACAGAAGACAGAGAGTAGTAGTGGAAGGGAGCTTGTCAAAATGGAGACAGGGATCCGAGCTGGGACCACTGCTGTTTGTGATATTGTTTTACATATTTTGGAGGAAGGTGTAGGTTGCGTCATTAGCAAGTTTGCAGATGACACTAAGATTGGTGGAGTAGCATATAATGAAGGGGACTGTCAGAGAACACAGAGTCTAGATTAGGGTGGTGCTGGAAAAGCACAGCAGGTCAGGCAGCATCCAAAGAGCAGGAAAATCGATGTTTCGGGCAAAAGCCCTTCATCAGGAATAGACATGAAGGGCTTTTGCCCGAAACGTCGATTTTCCTGCTCCTCGGATGCTGCCTAACCTGCTGTGCTTTTCCAGAACCACTCTAATCTAGACTCTGGTTTCCAGCATCTGCAGTCCTTGTTTTTACCCTGTCAGAGAATACAGTAGAATATAGAGAGGTTGGAGAGTTAGGCAGAGAAATGGCAGATGTCATTCAATTCGGACAAATGCGAGGTGATGCATTTTGGAAGATGCAATTCCAGAGCGAACTCTACAGTAAATGGAAAAGTCCTGGGGAAAATTGATGTAGAGAGATCTGGGTGTTCAGGTCCATTGTTCCTTAGAGGTGGCAATGCAGGTTAGTGGAGTGGCAGAGAAGGCATATCGCATGCTTTCCTTCATCAGACGGGCTATTGATTACAAGAGTTGTATAAGACTTTGGTTTGGCCACATTTGGAGTACTGTGTACAGTTCTGGTCGCCACGTTACCAAAAGGATGTGCTTGCTTTGGAGAGGGTACAGAGAAGGTTCACCAGGATGTTGCCTGGTATGGAGGGTGTTAGATATGAGTAGAGGTTGAGTAGATTAGGATTATTTTCATTGGAAAGAAGGAGGTTGAGGGGGGACCTGATTTGAAGTCTACAAGATCATGAGAGGTGTAGGCAGGATGGATAACAAGAAACTTTTTCCCAGAATGGAGGACTCAATTACTAGGAGTCATGAGGTCAAAGTGAGAGGAGAAAGCTTTAGGGGAGATGTGTGTGGAAAGTTCGTTACGCAAAAAGTGATGGGTGTTTGGAATGTGTTACCAGTGGAGGTGGTAGGGGCGGGAACAATGGCATCGTTTAAGATGTATCCAAACAGATACATGAATGGGCAGGGAGCAAAGGGATACAGATCCTTTGAAAATAGGCGGCATACTTATTTAAAGGATATGGATCAGTGCAGGCTTGGAGGGCCAAAGGGCCTATTCCTCTACTGTAATGTTCTTTGTTCTTTGATGTGGACATAGGAAGTATAATTAGTAAGTTTGCATATGAAACCAAAATTCGAGGTGTAGTGGACAGCGAAAAAGGTTACCTCAGCTACAACTGGATATTGATCAGATGGGCGAATGGGCTGAGGAGTGGCAGATGGAGTTTAATTTGGATAAATGTGAAGTGCTGCATTTTGGAAAGGCAAATCAGAGCAGGACTTATATTTAATGGTAAGGTTCTGGGGAGTGTTGCTGAACAAAGGGACCTTGGAGTGCAGGTTCATATTTTCTTGAAAGTGGAGGTGCAAGTAGACAGGATAGTGAAGAATGCGTTTGGTATATTTTCCTTTATTGATCAGTGCATTGAGAAAAGGAGTTGGGAGGTCATGTTATAGCTATACAAGACATTATTCCAAAAGTGGCCTAAACATTGTGTGCAATTCTGGACTCCCTGCTATCAGAAGGATGTTGTGAAACATGAAAGGGTTCAGAAAAGATTCACAAGGATGTTGCCAGGGTTCGAGGATTTGAGCCATAGGGAGCGGCTGAATAGGTGGAGGCTGTCTCCCCTGCAGCATTGGAGGTTGAGGGATTAGACAATCATGAGTGGCATAGATAGGGTTAATAGACAAGGGGAGTGGCATAGTGGCTCAGTGGTTAGCACAGCTGCATCACAACAGCAGGGACCTGGGTTTGATTACCACCTCAGGTGACTGACTGTGCAGAGTTTGCACATTCTCCCTGAATCTGCATGGGTTTCCTGAGTGCTCTGGTTTCCTCCCATAATCCAAAGATGTGCAGGTCAGGTGAATCGACCGTGCTAAATTGCCCTTAGTGTTAGGTGCATTAGTCAGGGATAAATATAGGGTAGGGGAATGGGTCTGGGTGGGTTACTCTTTGGAGGGTCAGTGTGGACTTGTTGGACTGAAGGATATCCATTCGGCAAGGACAAGTTGCACTAAGGGGTCTGTGTCCATGCTGAACATCTCTGTGACTCTAAATGTAGCATTCTCCCATTAGAATATTAATCTTTAAGTGATACCAGGCAAGATGAAGTCAGAACGATATACTGTCATATCACATACAATGATCCAGTGATGACAACTGAAAAGCATGTCTCTTAAACAAATACCGACATATTGTCTCTCTCAAATGTATATTGATATACTGTACCTCTAAAAGGTACACCAATATATTTTGTCTATTAAAAATACTGTGACATACTATAGCTGTTAAAGGTAAACCAACATATTTAAAAGTGTGCTCATGTGCTGTGAGTCTTAAAAGTATACTGACATACTCTATCTGTTAAAGGGAGACTGGTGTACTGCGTCTCTTAAAAATATATTGACATACTAACCACGAGACATAATGCAACACAGATTGGACATGACTTTATTCAATGGATCTTCAGGGACTGAATGGTCACTAGTTATAAACAAATGTTACAAAATTCCTATTTTAATGCTTGATTGATGAACAACTGAGGGAAAAGCTTAAGTGACGATATTTGGTACCTCAGTCACCAGACTTAACTGCAGCAGTAAAGCCCTGTACTGATGGCCGTCTGCTAATTAATGGTTTGCAGACTACAATTGGCTACAGGCAGCAGTGAACTGGCTGTGCTTTTCCATCACCATACTCTTCAATTTCCCTTCATCTACAGGATGTTGGCAAGACCAGGAATTAGGGGATAACTAACTGGTATGCTAAGCCTTTTCCAAGGATAGTTAAAAATTAACCTCATTCCCAAACATCTGGAATCAATAAGCTAACAATGGCAGATTTCCTTCCTTATACGGCATTAGCAAATCAAAGTCATTACAACTTTATTTTTGTATGCTCCTTAACTGAATAGTTCTCCATTGTTGCTGGAGTGGGATTTGAATTCATGGCTGTGGATTGATCACTCTATCATTCCCCATTGCTAGACCAGCAACATAACCACAATTCCACCAAAGTAACTGAACACTGAAAGTGGAAAATATTGCAGACAATGAGACATAGCAAACTCGTTCAACCAGCAATGAGAAAATAACCATATTATCTTTCCTTTGTTCTGTGGATTGAGGGATAAATATTTAACAGCGCATGGTGATAAACAATCCTCATGTTTTGTCTTAGTTCCCTTAAGTGTGAAATAATTGCATTTATAAAGTAGAATCTTATTGAGATTTTGGGTTAACCAAAATGGACACCCAATGGGAATCCTGTGTTGGCTTTTCTATGGAAGGCTTGTTGAATTACGTTCTGGATTAGTGGTGCTGGAAGAGCACAGCAGTTCGGGCAGCATCCAAGGAGCTTCGAAATCGACATTTCGGACAAAAGCCCTGCAGTCATTGTTTTTATCTTGTTGAATTACGTACCAATCAGTCAGTGGAGTGAGGACCCTGGGGTCAGAGGTCCTACACAGCAGCTCTTGCACTCAGTTGTATAGAACATTGGTGAAACCATATTGCTCTCAGTTCTATCCAGTGCAGAAGGATATGCTTGCCACAGAGAGAGATCAGCCGAGTTTCACCAGACTGATTCCTGGGATGAAGTAAAAACGAGGACTGCAGATGCTGGAAACCAAAGTTTAGATTAGAGTGGCGCTGGAAAAGCACAGCAGGTCAGGCAGCACCCGAGGAGCAGGAAAATCGACGTTTCGGGCAAAAGCCCTTCATCTGTTCCTGATGAAGGGCTTTTGCCCAAAACATTTATTTTCCTGCTCCTCGGATGCTGCCTGACCTGCTGTGCTTTTCCAGCACCACTCTAATTTAGACTCTGATTCCTGGGATGGTGGGACTATCCTATGGAGTGAGATTGAAAAGACTAGGCCTGTATTCTCTGGAGTTTAGGACAATGAGCAGTGATCTCATAGAAACTTACAAAATCCATAAGGGGATAGACAGAGTTGGTGCAGAAACAATGATTCCTCAATGGTGTGCTCTCACACCAGGGAACACAGTTTCAGAATAAAAGTCAAGCATTTGTGACAGAGATGACCTTCTTCACTCAGAGGGGGGTTAATCACTGGAGATTTGTACATCACAGAGCTGAGGAGTTCATCTCAGTCAGTACATAAACTCAAGACAAAGTGCAATAGCTTTCTAGCTGCTAATAACATCAAGAGATATGGGACCAAGCAAGAATATGGCATTGAGGGAGGTGATCAGCCATAGTCTAGAATGATTCAAATGGCTGACTGGCCTACTTCTGTTCCAGTGTTGAAAAGCTCATTCCCAGCGTAATGACTGTTCTTTTTGAGATGTTTCTGAATTGTCAAACTTTATTATTAACTGCTGATGAGAAGAGAATCTGTTTGATAATTAGTTTTCTCAGGTTGCAGTGCAGATTTGAAAACTGAAGGTTTATCAAATACATAATGATTCTTCAAAAATGAATCTTGGCATGTGAAACACAAAAAAAACTAGAAAAGATAAGCACGTTAGTAACTGCAGACAGTACGCCAAGTGCGATCTAATTAAATTTTAATATTTATTAGAGTCATAGAGATGTACAGCATGGAAACAGACCTATCAGACCAACTCATCCATGCTAATCAGATATCCAAAGGTAATCTAGTCCCATTTGCCATCATTTGGCCCATATCCCTCTAAATCCTTCCTATTCATACCCAAAGATGCCTTTTAAATGTTGTTATTGTACCAGCCTCCACCACTTCCTCTGGCAGATCATTCCACACCTCTCTGCATGAAAAACTAGTCCCTCAGGTCTCTTAAATCTTTCTTCTCTCACCTTAAACCTATGCCCTCTAATTTTGGACAGCCCTAATTTTGAGTGCGAGCAGCAGCTGAGTTTAAACGAACCCGGAAGGCTACAGCTAAGGTGAGACAGTTTGTTTTAAAATTACTTACCGGTAGCGGGCAGCTGGTGTAGCACAAGCTTACCTGGGTAGGTTTTTTTCCTATAAAAGCGCGCAGCAGAGGAACCCGAGGCACTACAGAGGTCGTGCCTCCCACCCTCCCTCCTCCTCTAACCTAATAATAAGACCCGTTCTGGTTAGTAGGTAAGTGCTGCATTTTGCTTGCTCTATTCTTTAGACCCAGTTTTTTTTTAAAAGGTTACTTTTAGAGGGATGGCAGTGAAGGCAGTGCAATGTTCCTCTTGCAACATGTTTGAGGTGAGGGATGCCATGGACGTCCCTGCTGATTACACTTGCAGGAAGTGCACCCATCTCCAGCTCCTCCAAGACCGTGTTAGGGAACTTGAGCTGGAGTTGGATGAACTTAGGATCATTCGGGAGGCAGAGGGGGTCATAGATCGGAGCTTTAGGGAAGTAGTAACTCCAAAGATTGCAGACAGATGGGTGACAGTGAGGGAGACTGGCAGGAAGCAGCCAGTGCAGGGACCCCCGGCGGCCGTTCCCCTCAAGAACAAGTATACTGTTTTGGATACTTGTGGGGGGGAACGACTTACCAGGGGTAAGCAATGGGGCTCAGGCCTCTGGCACGGAGTCTGTCCCCGTTGCTCAGAACGGAAGGGTGGAGAAGAGCACAGCAATAGTAAGTGGGGACTCGATAGTTCGGGGCACAGATAGGCGGTTTTGTGGGGGTGAGAGAGACTCACGTTTGGTATGTTGCCTCCCAGGTGCAAGGGTACATGATGTCTCTGATCGTGTTTTCCGGGTCCTTAAGGGGGAGGGAGAGCAGCCCGAAGTCGTGGTCCACATTGGCACCAATGACATAGGTAGGAGGAGGGATGAGGATGTTAGGCAGGCTTTCAGGGAGCTAGGTTGGAAGCTCAGAGTTAGAACAAGCAGAGTTGTTGTCTCTGGTTTGTTACCCGTGCCACGTAATAGAGTCGAGGAATAGGGAGAGAGAACAGCTAAATGCGTGGCTACAGGGATGGTACAGGAGGGAGGGATTCCGGTATTTGGATAACTGGGGTTCTTTCTGGGGAAGGTGTGACCTCTGTAAGCAGGATGGTCTACACCTGAACCTGAGGGGCACCAGTATCCTTGGTGGGAGGTTTGCTAGTGCTCTTGGGAGGGGTTTAAACTAACTCTGCAGGGGCATGGGAACCTAGACTGTAGCTTTAGGGTGCAGGACCTGGAGTGTAGGGAGGTTAGGAACATGGCATCAATCTCAAAGGAGGGTGCCTGTAAACAGGAAAGTGGCTTGAAGTGTGTATACCTCAATGCAAGAAGTATATGAAATAAGGTAGGTGAACTTGCAGCGTGGGTTGATACCTGGGACTT
>NC_057722.1:71888791-71932475 GCF_004010195.1 Chiloscyllium plagiosum | reverse complement strand
TGGAATGCCCTGGCAGTAGCAGTGGTGGACTCTCCCTCTTTATGGGCATTTAAGCGGGCATTGGATAGGCATATGGAGGATAGTGGGCTAGTGTAGGTTAGGTGGGCTTGGATCGGCGCAACATCGAGGGCCGAAGGGCCTGTACAGCGCTGTATTCTTCTATGTTCTATGTTCTATGTTCTATGTTCTACCCTGGGGTACAGACCTTGTCTATTTACCCTTTCCATGCCCCTTATGATTTTATAAACCTCAGCCTCTGGCGCTCCAGGGGTAATTGCCCCAGCTTATTCAGGCCCTCCGTATAGTTCAAACCCTTCAACCCTGGCAACATCATTGTAAATCTTTTCTGAATTCTTTCATGTTTCACAACATTCTTCCTATTGGAGGGAGGCCAGAATTGCACCCAATATTCCAAAAGTGGTCGAACCAATGTCCTGTCTCTATGCAGTTATCCCATCCTTTCACACTCCTAAACTGTATCCCTAATTTTCAATGAGTATGTCATTTATTACTATTCCACACAAAAGCATAATGATGGATAACATTCCTGAGCTGTAATTTTTACATTTAAAACCCTTTGCCTGCATTGAACCTAATTTACCCCAAAATCCCCTTAGTAACTCTTACTAATCCTTAACATTTACTAATTCTTAATTTACTAATTCTGTCAATTTAAGTTCTGTTTGCCTCTTCCCTCCTCTGAAAGCAGAGATGAGGAAATGCATTTCTTACAGAAAATGATGAGTCCTGGGACCTCTGTCCCTCAAAGGATGATGGAAGCTCTGTCATAGAGTCATAAAGCATGGAATCAGACCCTTTAGTCCAATCAGTCCATGCTGACCATAATTCTAAACTAACCTAGCCCCACCTGCCTGCTCCTGACCCATATCCCAGCAATCCTTTCCTATTTACATACTTTTCTGTATCTTTTAAACATTGTAACTGTGTCCTCATCACCACTTCTCCTTAAATATTTTTAAGGTAGAAGTGGATAGACTCTTGACAAGCAAAGTTTATTGGGAATGGGTGGGAATGTGGAGTAATTAGATCAGTCAAGGTCTTATTGAATGGCAGATCAGGCTCGAGGGCCCAGTGGCCTCCTCCTACTTCTAATTCCTATGTTCAGACATTCCTCCCTGACTTTCCCACTCTCCAGCTCACTATCTCCCTCCAAATCATTGACATTCCCTCCTGCCTCCCTCCCACTCACCTATCCTCCCCTCATCACCCTCTTACTCAGTGCCTCCCTCCTCAACATTCCCACTTGAAGTCCCTGTCACTCCTTCCATTAGCTGCCACCTTTGGTCTGTCCCTCTCACAATGAGGATTCCAGAGGGAGAAATTATGATTGCAAGGTGGAGGCGCAGGGAGTCGGAAGGAGTTGGTGTGCAAGAGGAAGTCAGTGCATGACCTCCAGAAAAGACAAAATGTCAACAGTCTGACGGTCATGTGGTGCACACCACATGTGATGGAGGTCACTGTAGTGGGAGGTGCTGCCCTTCATGTTGAAGAGATTTTGTGGTTCTGCCCATACCCTTTACTCACCTTTATAATGGCTAAACAGCAGTGTGATACATTGCAGGTTCTCCAGTTCTAGCTCCCATCAATTCACTGCTGATTTTGTTTATTCGAAGACATTACTTGGGTGTCTTTGTCTAATTAACTTTGCGAGATTGATTTTCAATCATAAATCTGTCTCGTTCCCTTTATTTTGTGCAATGGTTTAATCTCATTAAAAGATGCGCCTGCAAATCTCGTTAAAGCTAACTCATTCCAGAATGATTGATTATCCAGGGAAGCTGAAATTCTTGGGTAAACAAAACCTGTTGAGTGTTTTAACTGGTTTCATGTTTTTTTTGAGAGTTGTAGCATATTATTCCCATGATTTTCATCCAAAATTCACCATATGTGAAGGACTTTGAAGTATTCCTGGGGGGGTGCAGAAATAAACTCAACTCATCCAATTGCAAATTGACACTTAACCATCCTAACAGTCCAAATAATTATTCAGGGCAACCAGCCAATAAAGCAAATAGGAGAGCCATTGTTCATCTCTCTGGTAAATATTTGCTGGCACCTCAAGTATCTGTTGGCATTTTGGTTATTTATTGAGACAGCGTTACAGTGTTGGTGGATCCATCATATAAGGGCAATTTTGAGTGACAAGTCTACCAGTCTCTCAGATGGAGATAAGTGATTCCATTTCTTGAAACGAAACTGACATGGACTTTCCGAAGTGCCAAATGGCCCTTTCCTGTTCAGTAATGACTCTAAAGTCAGGGGATTTTTTTTTTCCCCATGTGGTCTATCTTATATCCTTCCTCAACCAAAGTTACAAAACCAAATTATCCTGTCATTTCTGTTTGTGAGAGCTTGCTGTCCACAAATTTGCTGATGTGCTCCCAACATTGCAACAGTGACTAGACTAGGTGGAACATGAAAGGATTTGGAACCATCCTGAGTCCCACATAAATGCAAATTCTTTCCAGCTCTCTTTGTCCAATTGTCTGCCTTTCAGTCCAGCAGCCTGCAGAGGGCACTCTGATCCCTCGTTTCCAATGGCTGGCAGTCGAAGTTGTCAATCAATCTGATTCCAGTGAAACCGAGTATCAAACAGCTTGCCACCTGTAGTTTAGAGGAAAGGTAGAGACTGAATAATATTGGGCAATTTCACTAGGGAAAGAGAATGCTTCACATGTGTGTTGATTGCACACCTTGTAAAACTTGCAACAAATTATTATAGATTTCAGGGTTTGGAGTGATATCTTTGGTATACATGCTCAGAAAGATGCTTGCTATTCTATCACAATAACACTGAGTGTCAATCAGTCTCAGGTCAGGTACTGTAATTCTCCTCACTTCTTCATTCAAACTTCCTTTTCCTTGCTCACTCCTTCACCATTACCCGTCTGTGTGAGAACTCTGGAATCCAAGCACAAAATAATGCTGGAGATACCCAATGAGTAAGACTCAAGTCTCACCACTGAAATAACGATGCCCCATTGGTGCTTACTGATCTACAGGTATCAGTCATGCAGCAATCACCAGGTAAGAAGCAGTCCCACATTGATTCATTAGTTTGACAAAAAGGACTCTTGTTTTCCGCATCCCCAGAGGGAAAATTCCATTTGGATCAGTAGGAAACCTGTGTGAAAACAGATCAAGATCTACTGGTATGTACTGGTTTTGATCTGGATTCGTACTGGAGGTGACCTCAAGACTTGTCTTTCTGTTGGTCTGAGATCTGGTACCTGGTGGATTCATGATTTTTCTGCACAGATTCAGTTCACTCCGTGCTAAGCCCTGCACTGTCAATCCCTGCATAACCCATTTGGGAATTGTGTTCATCCTCTTGTTTGTCTTTTATTTTATTTATGGACCTGTTAGCACCACTCTCCACCCTCACAACTATTCCATCCCTGACACACTACCCTCAAAGCGCATCTCGAAAAATACCCACACTCATAACTCCTGCACCCTGCACCTACACCACCAAAACCACAAACTCCTCATCATCTACGCAGCTCCAGTTTCACCCCAACCAATCCCCAAATTCACAGCTCCCCACCCTCATGGCTCCTGCATTCCCCATTCCAATTCTCCACCCTCACAGACAATCACCCCCCTAACTCTCCGTAGCCACAGCTCCTCACCCCCACAACTCTTCCCATCAAATACCCAAACTCACAACTCCTTCATTGTGTCCCCTCTCCCCCCAACTCTTCAGCATCTGCACAGTTCTGGCTTCCCAATCCCCACAATTTCCACAGTCAGAGCTCACCAGCCTCACAGCTCAACAGCCTTAAAGCTACCGCCCTCAAATCCCCACCCTTATACCACTCACGTTCCCCACTCCTCACCCTCACAACACTCACACCCCCCCAATCCCCACCCTCCCAAGAAATTACTCGGAAACTCAGTAGGTCTGGCAGCATCTGTGGAAAGAAACTAGTTTGAGTTTTGAGTCTGTTGACTCTATCAGGACTGTTAGATACTCTGGAACCTCCCTCCCCTAGCTTTTACTCTGACTCCATCCCTTCTCCTGACCCCAAATCTTGTTAGATATTTACTATCCCTGCAGCTCTCTGATGCTGAATGTTTTGTACTCAGCAAAGGGCTCAGTTTTATCCCTCTGTGCCCCCACCTCAATGAATTTCAGGCTGGACATGACATTGAACAGCCCCTGTGTCATCAACTCCCCCCCCCCCCCCCCCCCAACATCCCCAAATCTCCACTGTAATGCATCGGTCATCATGGATGTGTTGTAGTTGGGCTTTTAAACTAAATTCACTGCAAGAAATTAATCTTGTCAATTCAAATCTAAGTGGCCTTTAAATTACATAACACACAATTTGTGAGTAACTACCAATGAAACTCTTTGCCAGATAAAATTAACAATTGTATTATACAGCTGAAGCTTTGTTTTACCTTACTGATGAAAGTGTCAATTACAATTTTCTTTGTCCTTTTCCCCTTTCTCATCATCCAGTCTTCCTTCCCTCTCATCATTTCTGTACCTGATTTGTTATTGAATTCACCCACTCTAAAATACACTCCTTATTCTCAATACTTACCTTGTAAATTTTAGAATCCTTCAGCTAGTTTATTTAATAAATATGGTGGCTTACCCCATTCACTGGTCTCCCAGAGAGTTCGGTTCCCTCACCTGCATCACACTTCCGCTAACTTTAAAATCAAGAATTTAAAAAAGCAATGACAAATGTTGCTAAAGCAGATTGGCTTCTGCAGAATCTGGGGCTTTGCATTTAAGGTACCCTGGTGGTTTAGTTAAACCTGCACCTGATTGATCTGGCATTGAGCAACACAGAATGGTAAGAATCCTGGTTCAACAACAACTTGCATTTCTTTTGCATCTTCAGCAGCATTACAGGTTCCAAGGCTCTTTGCAGGAGCGCTATCAAACAATATTTGGTACCAGGAAGCGATAACTAGACGGTTGACTTTCTACCCCCTTTCAGCAGAAAGCCTACTGTTGTCATTGTTTTTTTGTGTTTTACCATTTCCGGGAATACTTAAAACTTGAATTAATTTGATCTGGGAGAAAAGCACCCACAAGGCAAGGGATGCTTTTCAAATTAGCCTTTGTTGCAATGAACTGAAAGGGTAAGTGGATAAAGCAGGGACGTTAGTTCATCTCTCCTCACAGCAGATATAGCAACTTGGATTATGTATCTAAAATCATAATAACCTGGGGTTCCACACCAAGATCTGGATCTAACAAAAAAGGTGCTTGACTAACATCAGGAGACTGTGAAGTTTGCCTTTTTAACTTGCTTCTGGTTTTTCTGCCCTATGACTACAGCTGTAATGCAACTACTTTTTCTTCATTTATCTATTCTGTAACTATTCAGACCACCCACACCGGTCCCCAGTACAGCACCTGGTCCAGCTCTGCATTGGCCTCCAGCCCCCTGACCCTCCCCTCTCAACACTGGCCTCCAGCCCCCTGACCCTCCCCTCTCAACACAGGCCTCCAGCCCCCTGACCCTCCCCTCTCAACACAGGCCTCCAGCCCCCTGACCCTCCCCTCTCAACACAGGCCTCCAGCCCCCTGACCCTCCCCTCTCAACACAGGCCTCCAGCCCCCTGACCCTCCCCTCTCAACACAGGCCTCCAGCCCCCTGACCCTCCCCTCTCAACACAGGCCTCCAGCCCCCTGACCCTCCCCTCTCAACACAGGCCTCCAGCCCCCTGACCCTCCCCTCTCAACACAGGCCTCCAGCCCCCTGACCCTCCCCTCTCAACACAGGCCTCCAGCCCCCTGACCCTCCCCTCTCAACACAGGCCTCCAGCCCCCTGACCCTCCCCTCTCAACACAGGCCTCCAGCCCCCTGACCCTCCCCTCTCAACACAGGCCTCCAGCCCCCTGACCCTCCCCTCTCAACACAGGCCTCCAGCCCCCTGACCCTCCCCTCTCAACACAGGCCTCCAGCCCCCTGACCCTCCCCTCTCAACACAGGCCTCCAGCCCCCTGACCCTCCCCTCTCAACACAGGCCTCCAGCCCCCTGACCCTCCCCTCTCAACACAGGCCTCCAGCCCCCTGACCCTCCCCTCTCAACACAGGCCTCCAGCCCCCTGACCCTCCCCTCTCAACACAGGCCTCCAGCCCCCTGACCCTCCCCTCTCAACACAGGCCTCCAGCCCCCTGACCCTCCCCTCTCAACACAGGCCTCCAGCCCCCTGACCCTCCCCTCTCAACACAGGCCTCCAGCCCCCTGACCCTCCCCTCTCAACACAGGCCTCCAGCCCCCTGACCCTCCCCTCTCAACACAGGCCTCCAGCCCCCTGACCCTCCCCTCTCAACACAGGCCTCCAGCCCCCTGACCCTCCCCTCTCAACACAGGCCTCCAGCCCCCACCCTCTCTGCACAGGCCTCCAGCCTGCTGGTCTTATGCTTAAATGGTGACCTTGAGTGTTAGAGTGTCCCAACATGGAAACATCTTTTCCGCATTTAGACTGTTGTGACTCCTTGGTCATGTTGTGGGATGCTGCTGTGCACTGAGTGGCTGCCAGGTCTTCCTGCATTACAAGAGGATGATGGCAGTTAATTGTTCTCCTTCAGCTGCAAATCAGTTTGGGGTTCTCTGTCATCTTGGAAAACATTACATGGGTGTGACAACACAATGGCACCTTTTACAGGGGCGTGTGCAGCTCCCAGTCTTACCATCGACATAGATCTCTCCGTCACCACCACCAGGAGCTGGTTGTTCACCTTCTGGCTGCTCTGAATGTTTTAAAGTAGCCCAGTGGAGATGTCACATTTAAATCCAGGGGTGAAGTTTGCAGACGTTAACAGGATGCGATAAAGCTGCAAATATTTCTTTCTGTAGTGCGCCTCCCCCAGTGATGTTACCTGAATCCCTAAGCAGGGAAGTCAAGGAACAGTGATGGGAGGAAGGGGTAGGGGCGGGAGGGAAACAATGAAGCCTCCAGATGGTCTTTAAAGCTCTCTGCATTAATCTTCAGGGTGGAACAGGGCTCCATGCGATATTAGAATCTAAATTAGCCGGTAATGTAAAAACGTGTGACAATAGTTCATCACTGCAATCTGCTGGGCAACATAAAAAGAAATTAATGAGACTTCAGTTTAATGTTTTGTCATTGGTTTTATGGGAGAGGGAGGGGTAATCTTAAACATTTATGATAACACAGGGCATTCTTCGATTTAATCATGAGGAATTGTCAGAATTAAAAGATCTACATTACAATTGCTTCGTATAAACCTAATTGGAGTGGATGTATTAACAGCTCTGTGCTGTATTCTGATTGTGTTACAATACAGAGAAGAGACTGCAAATTGGCAACCAAAAACCAAAAAACCCAGAATACAATCACCACCTGCAAGCTGGGGAATCGGGTTAACGATACAAGTTTCAGGCTCATCATTAAACCTGAAAACCATGAAATAACTGAGAGGTTTTAATATGAATGAACATGAAGGAGAGGAGGAAGCAGAACAATATGTGCTGATTCCACCACAAAGGGGCAGCTAATGGCTTTAATAGCCTCTAAAAAAGCCTTTCTGTGAGAGAGTCTAAAGGTGATGTGTGATAGAGAGAGATTGTCTTAGAGATTTGATTGTTGGGCAGATTTTTAAAGTGGTTATCATTAGTGAACAATTTATACACTGCTTTTACATCTGATGCATTCTTGTATTTAAAGAATACTGATCTCCTGAAACAAGCTCCACTTATTTATAATGGTGCGACCAGCCCCATTATCCCTTATCGGGATGCAGGAACAGGATTAGGCAATTTAGCCTGCTCTGTATTCTGGAGAATCTATTCATCAGACTCTGCAAAGCCACATATTCTTCCTGAGGTGCAACATCAGAACTATATGAATGCATCTTATTCAAAATGAAAGGACAAGATGGCAAAAAAAAACAAATGCAGTGATGAACAATCGAAGTTTGTTTAAAAACCTTTTATATCTTTATCTTAGTGGTACAAAATGGAATGTTTCCATTCCTGTAAATATCATGTTCTGATAAAATCGCAGACCTAACATTTAAAGGATTGCTGATAGGGAGAATTCCATTTGTATAGCACCTTATAAAGACCTGAGAACAATTCAAGGCATTTCAAATTCTGCAAACTCCCTGTGAATTTGCACATCCTGACCCCTGTCACAGTTAGAGCCAAGAGGTATGTCTGAAATCTACTTCAGCCGAAGCAGGAAGTGAGCACCATACCAGTCAGACTCACACTGGGCTTCCACGCCAACCAGCTCTGCAGGTAGTCCGAGTGAACTTTTACTTTTATACCCATTATTATTATTGTTTATTTATTTTATGACCTTTACATACATGTTGGAATCAGGAGCTGTGAATAATGCTGGGAGAAGTTCCAGTATTTTTCCCATCTCACAGCTGAGCAGGTACTAACACATGTGCCAACAGGTTCAAGAACAGCCTCTTCCCAGCTGTTATTAGATTCTCTCTCAATGGGCCTCTCAAATTTCAAATCTAATGCTGATCTTCCTTTTGTATACCTCCTGTGCAACCGTAACTCTGCATGCTTTGCTCTGTTCACCTTGTGGTCTGTACGCCCTTGTACGTTACCATCTGCCTGTATTCTCGCAAAACAAAACTTTTCACTGTACTTCGGTACATATGATAACAATAAATCAAATCAAATAAAAGGTGGCAGCTGAGAGGGGACCTAATAGTGGTCTACAAAATTATGAGAAGGCTACATTGGGTGGATAGTCTGGGTAAAAACAATGACTGCAGATGCTGGAAACCAGAGTTTAGTTTAGAGTGGTGCTGGAAAAGCACAGCAGTTCAGGCAGCTTCCGAGGAGCAGTAAAATCGACATTTCGGGCAAAACCCCTTCATCAGGAATACAGCTATATTCCTAATGAAGGGCTTTTGCCTGAAATATAGATTTTACTGCTCCTTGGATAGTCTGGGGTCTTCCCAAGGTTGAAGTTTCAATTACAAGGGGGCGCAGGTTCGAGGTGAGGAGGGAAAGTTTAAGGGAGATGTCTGAGGGAAGTTTTTCATGGAAGGAGTGGTAGGAGCAGCAGCGAAGGTAAGACCGTTTGGTTTTAAAAGTACTTACCGGTAGCGGGCAGCGGTGTTTTTTTTTTCTCTTTCACTATGTTCTATGTTCTATGAGCCTGGAACACACTGCCAGGAGAAATGGTGGAAGCAGGTACACTAGGGACATTTAAGAGACACCTGAATGGTTACATGAATGGGAGGGAACAGGGGGATATGGAGCGAATAAGGGCAGAAGGTTTGTTTGTTAGGTTCATTTGGACATGATGGTCAGCAGAGGCTTGGAGGGCCGAAGGGCCTGTTGCTGGACTGTACTTCTCTGTTGTCCTTTTTTTCTTTTCACTCAAATCAAATCAAATCTTATCCCTCTTACCATCTACCAGCTGGCGTGTGCTGGGAAGGACTTCAAGGTTTTTTTTTAGATTAGATTAGATTACTTACAGTGTGGAAACAGGCCCTTCGGCCCAACAAGTCCACACCGACCCGCCGAAGCGAAACCCACCCATACCCCGACATTTACCCCTTACCTAACACTACTGGCAATTTAGCATGGCCAATTCACCTGACCTGCACATCTTTGGACTGTGGGAGGAAACCGGAGCACCCGGAGGAAACCCACGCAGACACGGGGAGAATGTGCAAACTCCACACAGTCAGTCGCCTGAGTCGGGAATTGAACCCGGGTCTCATGGCGCTGTGAGGCAGCAGTGCTAACCACTGTGCCACCGTGCTGCCCACGATAGTCTGGGTAAAAAAGGTTGATACCCAACCCATAGACCCACATTATGAATGTATCTTCCTCAGCTATGGAGACCTGGAGTAGAATTTAAAGCCAGAACATCTAGCTCAGAGGGAGGGCCATTGCACCACAAGACCTCCTTTTGTACTTATAAGGCATATTCAGTGACATACAAAGTTTTATATGAGCATTGTCAAATAAAATTTGACACTGAGCACGTAAGAAGATATTTGGTCATGTGTGCCAAACCTTAATCCAAAGGAAAGGGAAGGAGAGAAGTGCAAAATATCAGAATATCAGGGAATACCAGAGTTTTGGCATCTGAAGGTATGGCCATCAATGGTAGATCTCGTAAAATTAGCAATTCTTTTAAAGTTATCATTCTAAATGATTAGATATAACCACCAGACTGAGCCTGCAGGTGGTGGACTGAAGAAGATGGAATTTAAACACAGAAATGCAAGTTCTGAAAATCTGAAACAAGAACAGAAATAGCTGGAGAAACTCAGCAGGTCTGGCAATATCCTTGGAGAGAAAGTAGAATTAACATTTCTGGTCCAGTCACTGTTCCTGCGACAGAAAAATATATTTGACCTCATTCTGAGAAATCTTTCTGCTGTTCTCTATGACAGGATTGATAAGAGTGACCAGCACACAGTCCCTGTGGAGGTGAAACGTTGTCTTTACATTAAAATTACCCTCAATTGTGTCATGTGGCACTTCCAGTGTTCGAAATGGGATAGACTTTGAATAGATCTGGCAACTCAAGATTGCGAATTTATGAAGGCGAAAGTGAGGACTGCAGATGCTGGAGATTCGAGTCAAGATTAGAGTGGTGCTGGAAAAGCACAGCAGCTCAGGCAGCATCCAAGGAGCAAGAAAATCGGTGTTTTGGGCAGGAGCCCTTCATCAGGAATCATCTGGGATTCAGGCCCTTCATCTGCGAATCTATGAAGCACTGTGGGCCATCAGCAGCAACAGGACCGAATCCAAATACAAACCACAACCTCATGCCTTGGCATATCCCCGATCTTTCTGTTATCATTAAGATGGGATCAACTTCAGCTGAATGAGGATGCAGGAAGGCATGAGGGTGCAGCATCAAGCACACTTAAAAATGGGGTTTAAAGATGATGAAATTACAAACAGGACTTTTCATATGCTAAAAAACATAAACAGCAAGTGAGAGACAGAGCTAAGTAACTCCACAATCAACAGATTAGATATTGCCTTGCAGTCCTGCTACATCCAGTACTGAACGGTGGTGGATGATTAAATAACTCTCTGGAGGAGGAGGCTTCACAAATATCTCCTTCCTCAATGATATCCAGGTATGTCCTATTTTCAAAAAAAAGTATGTATCCAATCCAGGTAAAGGTCCTTGAGATGCAATAATAGTGTCCCTACCTCTGATCCAGACGTCCTGGGTTCAAGTTCCACCTGCTCCAGAGGTGTGTACAATATCTCTGAACAGGTTGATTAAATAAGTACAAATCTAGCCCTGCCAATTACCGCCCCATCAATCTACTCTCGATCATCAGTAAAGTGATGGAAGGGGTCATCAACAGTGTTACCAAGCAGCACCTGCTCAGCAATAACCTGCTCAGGGATGCCCAGTTTTATTCCTGACCATTTATTCCTGACCTCATTACAGCCTTAGCTCAAACATGCACCAAGAGCCAAACTGAAATGAGAGTGACAGCCCTTGACTTCAAAGCAGCTTTTGACCAAGTGTGGCATCAAGGTGCCCTGGCATAACTACTGCCAATGGAAATCAGGGATAGCCGTCAGCTTGTGCCTCAGACAGAGATCAGTCATCTCTGCTCCAGGATATCTGCGCTGGAGCTCCTCAGGTAGTGATCTCGGTCCAACTATTTTCAGTTGCTTCATCAACAACCTTCCCTCATTTGTAAGCTCAAGAGTGGGCATGTTTGATGAATGTAGAATGTTCAGAACCATTTGTAACCCCTCAGATACTGAAGCAGTCTAACCGCAGTAAGAACTGGACAACATCAAGTAACATTCATGCCACACAAGTGCTAGGTAAAGACCATCTCTAACAAGACAGAATCTATGCATTACCTTTTGACATTCAATGGCATTACCACTGCTGCATACCTCACAATCAGCACCCCAGAAACTGAACTGGCTTCGCCATATAGAATCATAGAGTCATAGTCATACAGCATGGAAACAGGCCCTTTGGTCCAACCCATCCATGCTGACCAAGTTTCCCAGAGTAAAGTAGTCGAACTTGCCTGTATTTGGCTCATATCCCTCTAAACCTTTCCTAACATCTATCCAAACATTTTTTAACTGTTGTACCTGTACCTGTATCTAACACTTACTCTGGCAGTTAATTCCACATGCAAATCATGCTCTGTAAAAACATTGCCCCACAGGTCCCTTTTAAATCTTTCTCCTCTCACCTTAAAACTATATCCCCTAGTTTTGAACTCCCCCACCCTAAGAAAAAGATCTTTGCTCTTTACCTTATCTCTGACACTCATGATTTTGTAAATCTCTATAAGGTCGCCCCTCACCCTCTGGTGTTCCAGTGAAAAATGTCTCAGCCTATCCATCCTCTCCTTATAGCTTAAACCCTCCAGTCCTGGTGACATCCTGATAAATCTTTCCTGAACCTTCCCCAATGTAATAATATCCTTCCTATAGCAAGGCAACCAAAACTGCACATAGTACTCCAGAAGTGGCCTCACCAACCGTCCTGTACAAACTCAACATAATGTCCCAACTCCATACTCAATGGTCTTGGCATTGAAGGCAGACATGCTAAAATACAATGGCTAAAGAGGTGGTCAGAGGCAAGGAATCCTACAGTGAATAACCCATCTCCTGACACTTTAAGGTCAGTCTACCTTCTGCAAGGCACAATTCAGGACTGTGATGGAATACTCCCCACTTGCCTGGATAAGTGTAACCCTAACATACTCAAGAAGTTTCACACTAAGCAGGACAAAACAGCCACCTGATTGTCACCCCATCCATGACATCCACCAATGACCCTCAGTAGCAGCAGTGTGTACCGTTTACAAGATGCACTGTACAAATTCACCAAAGATCCTTCGACAACATCTTTCAAAGCTATGATCACTTCTATCTGGAAGGAAAAGGACAGGAGATGAACAGGAACACTACCACCTGCAAGTTCCTCTCTAAGCCAGTCACCATGCTGACTTAGAAATAGGTCACTGTTCCTTCAGTGTCACTGCTTCAGAACCCTAGAACCCTAGAATTCCCTCCATAAGGGCATTACGGGTCAACCAGCAGCAAATGGATGGCAGCAGTTCACGAAGACAGCTCATAACCACGTTTTCAAGTGCATTTGGAGGCAAGCAATAAATGCTGACCCATCCAGTGATGTCCATGTCTCACGAATGAATGAGAAAAGAGCACAAGTACCTGAGAGAAACAAAATTTTTAGAAGTATTATGGATGCAGGAGTGCTGAAGGACAGTTGTTGGACTTGAAATGCTAGCTCTGTTTCTTTCTACCCCGATGCTGCCAGACCTCATGAGGTTTTCCGGCATTTGCTGTTATCAGGCTGAAGGAGGATATCATGTAGGGTAGGGTGATGTCCTGGAGGGAGTTGAAAACAAGGATAAGCCTTTTAGAACATGGTAAGTGTTGGAGCTGGAGCCAACACTGCTCAATGGGCAGATGGGATAATGGGTAAATGAGGTGAAAGTGAGTACTGTGAATGCTGGAGATTAGAGTCAAGAGTGTGGTGCTGGAAAAGCACAGCAGGTCAGGCAGCATCCGAAGAGCAGGAAAATTGATGCTTCGGGCAAAAGCCCTTCATCAGGAATGAGGGTGGGAGCCTCAGGGGTGGAGAGATCAATGGGAGGGGGGTGGGGCTGGGTGAAGGTAGATGAGTGTGCAATAGCTGGATGGAGGTGGGGTAAAGGTGATAGGTTGGAAGGGAGGGTGGAGCAGACAGGCGGCAAGGAAGATGGACAGATGGGACGGGTTATGACGATTGTGCTGAGCTGGAAGGTTGGAATTGGCGTAAGGTGGGGGGCAGGGAAATGAGGGAACTGGTGAAATCTACATTGATGCCCTGGGGTTGAAGGGTCCCAAGGCAGAAGATGAGGCATTCTTCCTCCAGGCGTCGGGTCATAAGGGTGTGGCGATGGAGGAAGACCATGACCTGCCTGTCCTCGGCAGAGTGGGAGGGGGAGTTGAAGTGTTCGGCCACGGGGTGGTGGGATTAGTAGGTAAATGGACCTTCCTGTGAGTTTAACTATGGACAACAGAATAATGAGTTCACAGATGATGGAAGATTGGAGGTCGGTCAGGAGTGGAATTGAAATAGTCCAGCAGAGAGTTAGCAAAAGACTGAAAATCACTGAAAAGAGAGATACTGATTCTTGCCTTGCACTTGTCAGGGCAAATGCAAAAATGCCAAATTTCAAACACTCACAACAATTTATACTGGAGGAGAAGGGAGCATTGATTCTTTAGCAATTGACTCTGATTGGTTAAGGTGCTTCCATGAATAAAGCAATGTGGAACTAAAGGCTCTGCAAGCTTTTGGCTAATTCAAATAAAAGTACAAGTTTTGAAAATGTCCCATGTGTTTGCAGTGAACGGGTCTCCCTTTATAAATGCATGTTACTCTCAGCAATTTAGCTTTGCACTTTGTGGATTTATCTAGAAGTTTAGCGAGTCTGTAGTTTGCTTTATATTACTTTCTCTGTGGCAATGCTTGAGACAATCAGGGCTATTAAGCCAATCAAGCTTTGGCCTTTTCTCCTGCGACATAAATTATTAAAACCCTTTGGCAGACTTGCATTTATCCTGATGTGTGCAAGATGACACACTCTTCATTTTAATTCATTCACAGGATGAGAGTGTTGCTGGCTAGACCAACATTTATTCTCTATTGCTAATTGCCTAGTGGGTAGTTAGGAGTTAATCATATTACTATGGGTCTGGAGTCACATGTAGGTCAGACCAGGTAAGTACAGCAGTTTCCTTCCCTCGAGAACAGTAGTAAGCCAGATTGGTTTTTCCCCCAACAGTTGACAACAGTTTCACAGTCAACATTAGATTTTTAGGTTCCAGACTTTTATTGAGTTCAAGTTGAACCTTCTGCCTTTTCAGGCACCTACAATATTTCCTGGGTCTCCTAATTAGTGATAATGTCATGAGGTCATCACCTCCCATTTGGTAACAAGTCTCTCTTTTAGCAAAACACAAAGACACAGATGAGGGTTTCAGCAGCTGATGAGCTGAGGCGGGTTTGGATGTAGGCCGGGTTACTGCAGCAGAACGAGCATCCTATTTTGGAACGGTTATGTGACTGAAGACTGCAACTTTAAAATTACTTGCACAAACAGTGCTGTGGTTTTGTAGGTTTTGTGGAATGGATGTTCCAATTAGGGCTATGATGATTCACAGCAGGTCTGGAATCTCAATTTTCCAGCCCCTTCAGTTTGGAGAAAGAGTTGTATTGGACTCGAAATATTAACTCTGTATCTGTCTCCACAAAAGCTGCCAGGTCTACTGAATTTCTCCAGCACTTGTTTTTACTTCAGATTGTTGTTATACACAGTACTCACAATGTTTCAATTTTGCTTGGGTAAGGTACAACTATGATAAAACAAAAAATGACTCAGGCCATCAAATGTACCTATTAACAGGAGAATACATTGACAGAATCTTTCATTAGCTACCATAAGGCAGGTTCCTCCATCTGGTTACATCCCTCCTTCACTCAGTTCCTCTTCCCCTGATGGATAGTGCAATTTGGCAGATCATTGCTTCATTAGGCACATGACAGCAAAATCTAGATGTGGAAGTGAAAACAGAATAAATGTAAAACAGAAGGAAATTATGCTAGTTGCTTTCAACAACTTGCTCGAGCTTTTTACAATGACTTCTGGAGATAATTGGGTAGTGTGCTTTATGAAGTCTGAGGTCCCACAGGATTTGTGCAAATTGTGCAAACAATGGAAAACATTTAAGAGAACTTCTCTGTGCTCAGAAAATCTTGTTAATTCTCAAATAGCTTCCAAACCTTTTAAGTAAACAAAGTCACACCATTTGATAAATGATAAATTCACTGAAATTTAAATTGTCCTTATTTATGCAGAGGTCATCTCAAGAGAGGATGATATGAAGAATCTGATAACAGAATGTCTATTCAAACTCTGCTACTGATCAATCTGCAACAAACCCATACTTTTTTTCCATCTCTCCTCATCTTAACGTATGATCCAACTTTTTTCCACTGATCTCTCTTTGTCCACTACTGCACGGTAACACAAAATTCTACTTATAAAGTCTCTTCAAAGTGGTTAAATTTGTTTTTCTTCATTCGTAAGGCATGAGTGTTGCTGGCTGTGCCAAATTTTAGTACCCGTCCCTTGAGAAGGTGGTGGTGAGCTGCCTTCTTGAACCACTGCAGTCCATGTGCTGGAGTAGACCCATAATGTCATTTGGGAAGGAATTCCAGGACTTTGACCCAACGACAGTGAAATCAAGGTGGTTAGTGGCTTGGAGGGGAACTTACAGATTGTGGTGTTCCCTTGTATCTGTTGTCTTATCCTTCTTGCTGAAAATGATTGTGGGTTCAGAAGGTGCTGTCTAAGGATCTTTGATGAACTTTTACATTACACCTTGTCGGTGGAACACACTAACTTTTCTGAACATCAATGGTGAAGTGACTGAATGTTTGTGACCTGGAACGAGGTTAGCCAGCTGAACTTCATCGAATATGAGTTCCCTGATTGGGGCTGTTAATCTGGTCCAATCAGGGACCCCTGACTGACAGCTAAAAAGGGGGGTGTCAATGATACTGACACTCTGGTAGCTGACTCCAAATGGGACAGTGCTAAAGTCAAGAACTGTTCATGAGTAAATAATGAGTGACATGGTGATGGGGTACTGGTCTCTGTGGAGTTATTACCTTGCTGATCAAGCAGGTTGCTATGTCCTGGTTTGTGTCAAGCTTCTGGGGTGTTGCTGGAAATGCAATCATCCAGACAAATGGGGAATATTCCATCCCACTCCTGACTGTTGCCTTGTAGATGGTAGACAGGATTTGTGGAGTCAGGATGTGAGTTACTCACTGCAGTATTCCTAACTTCTAACCAGTTCTTATGGCCACTGTGTTTTTCTGGTAAGTGCAGTTTAGCTTCTGGTCAATGGTAACCCCAGGATGCTCATGGTGGGGGATACAGTGACGGCAACACCATTGAATGTCAAGGTGTAAGATTATGTCTTATTGAAGATGTTCATTGCCTGGCAGTTGTAAGGCACAAATAACATTTGCTAGTTTTCAGCCCAAGCCTGGGTATTATCCAGGTGTTGCTGCATTTGTAATCGACTGCTTCAGTATCTGAGAAGTTTATGAATGATGCAAATCATTGTGCGGTCATTGGTGAACATCTGCACTTCTGACCTTGTAGTAGAGGGAAGGTCATTGATGAAGCAACTGAAAATGGTTGGGCCCAGGACACTATCCTGAAGAGCTTTTGCAGAGATATCCTGGAGCTGAGATAACTGACCTCCAACAACCACAACTTCCAATGTGCTAGGTTGGAGCAAATTGCTGCAGATGCTGGAATCTGTACTGAAAACAAAAAATGCTGGAGATCACAACAGGTTAGACAGCATCGCTGGAGAGAGAGCAAGCTGGATGACTCTTCACCAGAGCACATTCAATGTGCCAGGTATGATTCGAACCGAAGCAGAGTCTTTCCCCAATCCCTATTGATTCTAGTCTTGTAAGACCGCCTGAATGCCACATTTTGAATTGAATTGAATTGAATTTATTGCCATGTGTACCGAGGCACAGTGAAAAGCTTTGTCTTGCGAGCAATACAGGCAGATCACAGATTTAAGTAGCACAGATAAGTGAATAATAGGTAAACAGCGGCAAAAATAAAAACATAGGTACAGGCGAATGTTAAGAGTTTGTGAGTCCATTCAGTATTCTAACAACAGTAGGGTTGAAACTGTTTCGAAACTGGCTGGTGCATGTGTTCAGGCTTCTGTACCTTCTCCCTGATGGTAGAAGTTGTAGAAAAGCATTGCCAGGGTGGAATGGATCCTTGAGAATGCTGGCAGCCTTTCCTTGACAGCGGGCCTGGTAGATTGGTTCTATAGATGGGAGGTTGGCCTTTGAGATTGTCCGAATCAAGTTCATCACTCTGTAACCGTCTCTGATCTTGAATGGTACAGTTGTCATACCAGGTAGAAATACATCCAGACAGAATGCTCTCGATGGCGCACCTCTAAACATTGGCAAGGGTATTCACCGTCATGCCAAATTTCCTCAGCTGCCTGAGGAAGAAGAGACGTTGTTGGGTCTTTGTAACCAGTGCGTCCACATGAAGAGCCCAAGAAAGCTTGTTGTGGATGACCACTCCCAGGAGCATCACACTCTCCACTTGTTCCACCTCTGTGCTGTTAATGTGTTGGGGCACAGGAGTTGTCATATGCTGCCTTGATGTCAAGGATTGTCACTCTTGCCTCCTCTCTGGAATTCAGCTGTTTTGTCCATGTTTAAACCAAGGTTTACCTGGGGTCAGGAGCTGAGTAGCCCTAGTGGAACGGAAACTGAGGTTATTGCTCAGCAGCTGCCACTGATAGCACTGCTTTACAAACTATCTCACTGCATTACTTGGAGGTGCTGGCGTTGGACTGGAGTGTGCAAAGTTAAAAATCACACAACAGCAGGTTATAGTCCAACAAGTTTATTTGGAAGCACTAGCTTTTGGAGCGCTGCTTCTTCATCAGGTGATTGTGGAGAATAAGATTGTAGGACACAGAAATTCTTACACTCCACAATCACCTGATGAAGGAGCAGCACTCCAAAAGCTAGTGCTCCCAATTAAACCTGTTGGATTATAACTTGCTGTTGTGTGATTTTTAACTTTGTACATCTCACTGCAGGAGTTGTATTCTGACATGCATAGTTCTCCAAGTGACAGAAGTACTATCCACCAACTCCAGTATAAAAATTCAGAACTTAAGAATTACTGAACAAAGAGACATGCTGTTCAGGGTCTGACACTAATACATACATTTTGTCTTGCACACTTATAAACAGGCTGAAGAATACCAAATTTCAAAGGGAGCAATATCTAAACTGCATATGAAATCAGTAATCAGAATCCTTCTCATATGCAGGATCAATTATTACTGCCTTTGACATTTGGCATTTTGCAACTATCCTGGTGAGTACAAAATGAAACACTTTGACAATGTGTCTGCTTTTTTCAGCAATGCATCATGCTCCAATCCCAGAGGAAGGATCTTTCAGAGCATGTGTCGACTTTGTACTGTAAGTTTTCAAATCATATCCTTTTTGGGTACGGTTGGAGAGGCGGCGCGATTGCAATGAAGTCACTGGACAGGTAATGCAGAACACTTGAACTAATGTTCTGGGGAAACAAGTTTGAGTCTAACCACGGCAGATGTTGACATTTGAATTCAATAAATAAAGTCTGGAATTAAAAAAGCCAGCCTAATAGAGATCATGTAACCACCACTGGTGGTCATAAAAGGAAGAAACCCATCTGGTTCACTAACATCCTTTAGGGAAGGCAGTCTGCCATATACGTGACTCCACTCCAGACCCATAGCAAAGTGGTTGCCCTCTGAGCAAATAGGATTGAACAATATACGCTTCCCTAATTTTTTTTAACAACATACAAAAAACAAAAGAGAAAACCAAAAAGAACAAATATCTTCACTGGAAAAGGGGGGAAGGAAAAAGAAACTCTCTGCCAAAACACAGAGACCAACAGCAGTGGCAGCAGGAACATACTGACTGTGGCCCAGCCAGCACAGAGCCAGTCCCCTAAACTGAGGAGACTCTAAATCTCCTGGTTATTTATTTTTTGGTCATATATGCTTCCCTAAATTTGGCACCTACATTCCATGAACTAATTACCATCAAGATTGACAGAGATCTTGCTTTCTGCACTTACACCTGCTCTAGACCCAACATTTGTTTCTTTGTTTTATCATTCCCTACTTGCGCATTATCCCTTTACTCTCTACCCATCATATCCCCTCCCCAGCTCATCCCAACTTCTATGCTTGTTAAAACCTGTTACATCTCGGGTTCTTTGCCATGCTGGTGAAAGAGTATTGAGATGAGATAATGGACAAAGCTTCTCCAGCACTTACTGTCTTTATTTCAGATGTGCAGCATTTCCCCCTTTGATTTTGGAAATAAATTGACAATGAAGTTGAAAGAAATTCCAGAACCTTATAGTACTGTGAACAATTTGAGCTAAGGTGTGATTTGTGGCCAAATTCAGCAAACAATCCAACAAGGCCCATTTTGATCCGTCTCCAGCCTTTCTCTTTTTCACAAGCAGTATGATGAATTTCCTGCTAGGCAGTGGTGGAGTTACCAAGCATGGAAGATCACAGGAGGAAAGCAAAGCACTGCAGATGCCGAAGATCTGAAACAAAAACAGAAGTGCTGGAGAAACTCAGCAGGTTTGGCAGCATCAGTGGAGAGAGAAACAGTTAATGCTCTGGATCCAAAACAAAAACAGAAATTACTAGAAAAACTCAGCAGATCTGGCAGCATTTGAGAAGAGAAATCAGAGCTAATATTTCAGGTCAAGTGAACTGAACTGAATCAGTTCTGAGGAAGGGTCACTCAATCCAACTCGGTTTTCTCTTCACAGATGCTGCCAGAACCACTGAGCTTTTCCAGCAACTTCTGATTCTGTTTCTGATTTATAGCATCCACAGTTCTTTCAGTTTTTATTTAATGTTCTGAGTCCAGTGAGCAGTTTTCTGTTTTTGTGTGGAGGATCATTGCTTCTTAAGTGGGTTGCTAATGGGCCAACTTGCCTCAGCAATATCCAGCTTTCTTTCTTACCCAATCAGCTAAACGTGGAGAAAACTTGACAGACAGTGTACCTGATGAAATCAGCTCACTGCATTTGACCAAGTTGTATCACAGGGCACCATCACGATTACATTTACCCCTCATCCACGGATATTGACGTCCAGAATTTGTCAACCCCTTGTGACCACCATGAAACCCTGTCCAATACATTGGCAGTGCATTCCAGAAGCTCGGAATTATGTTGCAGGATGCAGAGTATTTAAAGGCAAGTCAGATTTAGCCAAGAAAAACATCAGCTTCAGTCAGGTGAATCTGTGCTTTTCTCTCTGTGGTTACTGTCCGTGTAGCTGAATGTATCCAGGAATTTCTCAGGAGATTCCAGCTCAGCTCTCAATTGCAGAATGATGCTGGTGCACAGTTCAGAGCTCTGCAGAAGTACACAACTCTATTCTAAACACAGTGTTAGTACAGATCACTAATGCCATTAGGTTAGATTGTTTTCCAATGCCTAGTCTCTGGCTAGCAACCAGACACATGAGACTCAAACATAATCTGGATAATACATTTGTAACGTGACTCTAGTAAATGATTTATTGTAAATAGATTGCAATAAATGGCATTAATCCACTTTCCATTAAATCACAATCGGTCTTGAAAGGATATGGGTCCATGTCAATCTTTTCCCAATTTTAAATAAATACAAGAAAACCTTTGCAAAGGATTAGCATACTAATGAGTTATTTTTAAATGGATAACTCCACGGATACTTCCCCTGTATAAAAGGCTGCTTGAATATTTTCTGCGGTGGTTGAGAACTGTAATTAAATGCTCTTCTGTTGGACGTTTGAAGCCAGAATTTTCACAAGGAGAGCAGAAAATGCTGGAGAAATTCAGCAGGTCTGGCAGTGTGTGTGGAAACAGAAACAGAGTTAATGTTTCCAGTGCAGTTTGATTCTTCTTCAGAATGAAATAAGAGTCATACTGGTTTGAAAACGTTAACTCTATGTCTCTCTCTCACAGATGCTGCAAGATCCGTTGAGCTTCTCCATTATTTCAGATGTGCAGCATTTCCCTTTGAGTTTGGTAAGAAATTTGAAATGAAGTTTGAAAAAATACCATTGAGAAGATTGGTTTCAACTGATCGTTGTGACGTCCTGTCTTAGTAGGTGTAGGGAGCCCCCAGGTTGTGAATCATCACTGACAATGAAATGTCAGAACATTTTTGCCCACCTCTCCAATTCAGCCTATTACTACACTCCTCCAATTCTGGAATTTTGTGTATTCCCGATTTTATTGGTTTACGTTGTTCACTATTCTTTCATGGGATGAGAATATCGGTAGAAATATCAGCAATTAGTACCCATTCCTATCCTTGAGAGCAGTTAAAAATCAATCACATTATTAAGGGACCAGAGGCACATGAGAGCCAGAGGAGCAGGCAAGTTCAAAGCTTCACAATTTGGACCCAACCATGACAATTTTGGCCCCAGACAATGACCTTCCTGCTCCCCAGATGCTGTCTGACCTGCTGTGCTCTTCCAACTTCACATCTATTGACTCTGGCTCTCATGTGTCTCTGGTCCCATAACGATGTGATTGATTATTAACTGCCCCAACGATAGGAATGGGTACCTATTGTGCATTAGTGAGGCAGATGGGTTTTTCTAACAATCAATGATAGTTGTACGATCGTCATTATCGAGAATGGCTTTCAATTCTAAATTTTTTTTTAAAGTTAGTGAAACAAATTTAAACTTCAATAGTTGCCACAGTGAGATTTGAACTCATGTCTGGATTACTAATCCAGTTACAATACCACTACACTGTGCTTGTTATGATTCATCAATATTTAATTGACACTATTATATTACGAAAGATAAATATTTCAATTAAGTCGTACAGGAATCTGCACTTGAAAGTTATGGCAGCACTTTCAGACAGCGCCCAAGTTGCCATCCTTTCTATATGAGCCCTCACAGTAAGGTTTAGATGGTAGAACAGCTAAACTGACCTCACCAGTTCATTGTACTACAATCATGAATGAAACAAAACTAACTTCTCCTCATTTGCGATCATTTATCATTCAGCTAACAGCCCTAAGAAAAATGATTTAGGGATAATGCTGCTACTGGTGTGGACACTGCTGGGTCAAAATGGCTGCGCTATTTGCCTTCATAACAAAATGGCTGCCATTCTTGCCCTCACAAAAATAAGGATCATTTGTGCCACAGAAGTGCTAGGTAATGACTGTTTCTGACATGACAGAATAAATCGATCACCCCTCGGTATTCAATGGCATTTCCATCACTGAATCAAAATTCTGGAGAGATACCGTTGACCAGAAAATGAACAGAATTGGCTATTTTCTCTGTCAACAAAGATAAATCACCCATCTGCCCAAATCCTGTTTTGCAATTGCATGGCACAAGTCAAGTGTGGATGGAATAGTGGCCATTTGCCTGGATTGATGCAGCTCCAACAACACTCAAGAGGTTTAACAGCATCTAGGACAAAGTAGCTCACTCGACAGGCTACCCATCTAAGGAACAGGAGAATCAACGTTTCGGGCATGAGCCTGAAACATCGACTGTCCTGCTCCTCGGATGCTGCCTGACCTGCTGTGCTTTTCCAGCACCCATTCTCAACTCTAATCTCCAGCATCTGCAGTCCTCACTTTATTCTGGACTCCTCATCTACCATATTCAATATTCACTCGCTTCACCACTGACACATAATGGTAGCAATATGCACTATCTACAAGGTGCATTGCAGCAACTCACCAAGAGTCCTTCAGCAGCACCTTCCGAACAAACCAGCTCCACAACCTTGAAAGATAAAGGCAACAGACAAAATGGGACCACTACCCCCTGTAGGGTTGCCTCAAGCCACACACCATCCTGGCTTGCAAATATATTGCCATTCTTTCAACGTCGTTGGATTAAGTTTATGATTAGATTAGATTCCTTATAGTGTGGAAACAGGCCCTTTGGCCCAACCAGTCCACACCGACCCTCCAAACAGTAACACACCCAGATTCATTTCCCTCTGACGAATGCACCTGACACTATGGACAATTTAACATGGCCAATTCACCTGACCTGCACATCTTTGGGCTGTGGGAGGAAACTGGAGCACCCAGAGGAAACCCACACAGACACGGGGAGAACGTGCAAACTCCACACAGACAATTGTCCGAGGCCAGAATCAAACATGGGACCCTGGTGCTGTGCTAACCACCGAGCCACCATGCCGCCCCTGCATATCCTGAATCTCCCTCCCTAACAGCTTTGTGGGTACCCCTACATAAAGTGAACTGCCATGGTTCAAGGAAACTAATCCACCACTGCCTTCTCCAGGGCCATTTGAGATATACAATCCATGCTGGTCCAACAAATGACACCCACCACCCTTGATTAAATAAAAACATCACAGCGCCTGTAAAGTGTTTCATTATAACTGGAGTACATTGAGACATTTCTGGGAGTTATGATCAAAAGCCATGTAGTATTCCTTTTGAGCAAAACATGGCTCATAGCGCATTGTTATCACACGGGGGCAGGAGACTGCTAAAATCTTTAGCGCTTGCTGGCAGTTCTCTGTAAGTTGCCAACATCCATTTAAAAACAAATTGGTTCAGTCTGGATGAACTGATAAGAATGAAGTAATACTAGGAACCAGACACAATAGTAGTGTTGGTGTGTATTAAGTACAAGCTGCATCGAGTTTTATGTTTCTTTTTATAGATCCGTTGAAGCAGATATGAATTATAAAGAAAGCTACATGGTCAATAAAAGCTGATGAAGTAACTGTATTTGTTCAATTGACAGCACAAGTTGAAGGGAGAGTTAATTAAGGCAGTGTGGCAGAAATTTATTTCAATAAATACCAAACACTGGAACACTACTCTGCTGTGAAGACTACTGTACGGTTACCTGTAGAGGGTGCAGTTGGTACATGTCCAATCCAAAATGGTGCCACCAAACACTGGATGCCAGGGCTTTGTAAAGTCTTGAAAAGGTGTTGTTTAGATGAATCTTAAATTAACTCAAAATTGATTTTTGAAATAAGCATCATAGGAGAATGATTTTTATCCCCTGAAACCTCTTCTTAATTTAACCATTAGATCACAGCTGATCTGTATCCTAACTGAAATAATATTCTCCTCTAATCTAAATCTGTCTGAATTCTGGTATGGCAACCTGGTATGGCAACAGTACCATTCAAGATTGGAAACGGTTACAGAGAGTGGGGAACTCGGCCCGGACAATCACAAAGGCCAACCTCCCATCTATGGAATCCATCTATCAGGCTCGCTGTCAAGGAAAGGCCGCCAGCATTCTTAAAGATCCATCCCATCCTGGCAATGCTTTTCTATAACCTCTACCATCAGGGAGAAGGTGCAGAAGCCTGAACACATGCACCAGCCAGTTTCGAAACAGTTTCTACCCTGCTGTTAGAATACTGAATGGACTCACAAACTCTTAATATTCGCCTGTACCTATGTTTTTGTTTCTGCCACTGTTTACCTATTATTTATTATCTGTGCTACTTAACTCTGTGATCTGCCTGTATTGCTCGCAAGACAAAGCTTTTCACTGTGCCTCAGTACACACGACGATAAATTCAATTCACTTCAGTTCAATTCATCTAACACAAATGTGTTGCATGGATTTTGTTTACTTGAAGACATTGAATGGGGCTATTTATAGTTAAATCAGTAAATGCAACAGAGAAACCTCCAGACAAAGCCGATGTAAGGAGAAAAATGTGTGGCTCAAATATTGGTGTGGGAGGAATGAGTTCAAGTGCGAGGGACATTGGCCCCAGTATTAGGAAAGGAAGGAGCTGTTCCAGTTGAACGGGCTCTACCTGAATCATGCAGGGACCAGAGACCTGGCCAATCGCATAACTAGGGCTGTGCGTAGCGCTACAAAATAAATAATTGGAGGCAAATAAAAGGTGGAGAGGGCCTCAGCAGAGGTTATTAAAGTTTCCAGAACAGGTTAAAGGACAGAGAGTATGGAAAGGGTCAGGAATCTAACTTCAGGCACAGCAGATAAGGGGACAACTATGGGAAGGGACACTGTCAACACAGGACTGAGGGTGTTGTACTTAACTGCATGCAGTGTACAAAATAAGGGAAATGTTCTTGTAACGCAGACTGAAATTGGCAGGTACGAAGTTGTGGGTATCATGGAGACATGGCTGCGGGGAGATCAGGGGAGGGAACTAAATATCCAAGAATATACATCGTATCAATAGAACAGGCAGAGCAGCTGGAGTTGCCTTGTTAGAAAGAAATGAAATTAGATCAATAGCAAAAAGTAATATAGAGTCAGAAGGCATGGAATCTGTGTTGGTAGAGTTGAAGATCCATAAAGAAGAAAGACCTTGTTGGGAGTTGTGTACAGTCCTCCTAGCAGTAGTCAGGTTTAGATTAGATTCCCTGCAGTGTGAAAACAGGCCCAACAAGTCCACACCGACGGTACGAAGAGTAACCCTACAGACCCATTTCCCTCTGACTAATACACCTAACACTACAGGCGATTTAGCATGGCCAATCCACCTGGCTTGTGTGTCTTTGAATTGTGGGAGGAAAAAGGAGCACCTGGAGGAAACCCACACAGACACTTGGAGAATGTGCAAACTCCACACATACAGATGCCCATGGCTGGAATTGAACCCAGGTCTCTGGTGCTGTGAGGTAGCAGTGCTAACCACTGTGCCACCCCATGTGGGAGACATAGCAGACAATAGAGAAAGATTAGATTCCCTACAGTGTGGAAACAGGCCCTCCAGCCCAACAAGTCCACACCAACCCTCCAAAGAGTAACCCTCGCAAACCCATTTCCCTCTGACTAATGCACGTAACACAATGGGCAATTTAGCATGGCCAGTTCACCTGACCTGCATATCTTTGGACTGTGGGAGGAAACCAGAGCAAACTCCATATAGATAGTTGTCCAAGGCTGGAATTGAACCTGGGAGCTGTGAGGCAGCAGTGCTAGCCACTGAGCCACCGTGCTGCCCGAATTTAGGAATGGCACTATTACAATAATCATGAGAGACTTCAATATGCAGCTGGATCTGGAAAATCAGGTTGGCAGCAGATCTCAAGAATAGGAATTCATTGAACGGCTACATGATGTTTTTTAAGAGCAGCTTGTGATAGAGCCCACAAGTGAACAGGCAATTCTGGATTTGATGATGTGTAGTGAGGCAGACTTGATTGGGGAGCATAAGGTGAAGAATTCCTTAGGCACAGTGATCATAATATGGTAGAATTCGCTCTGCAGTTTGAGAGGGAGAAGCTGGAAACAAATGTAATGGTGTAAGAGTTGAGTAAAGGTAACTATGAGGGAGGAGCTGGCCAGAGTTGATTGTAAGGACAGCTTTTCCTTTTGGAGGGAAGACACTGGAGCAACAATGGTCAGGGTTTCAGGGAGCAATTCACAAAGCACGGCAGAAATTCATCCCGAGGAAGAAGAAACAATTCAAGGGGAGGATGAAGGAACCATGACTAACAAGGGAAGTCTGGGGCAGGATGAAAACAGAAGAAAAAGCTTACAATTTGGTGAAGGTTAGTGGAAAATCTGGAAGTTTTTTTAAAAATGCAGTGAATAACTAAAAAAGCAGCAAGGGGGAAAGATGAAATATGAGAGCAAGCTAGCTAGTGATATGAACGAAGATCGCAAGAGTTTTTTTTAGATGCCTAAAAAGTAGAAGCAAGAATGGACATTGGATCACTGGAAAATAAGGTGGGATAAATAGTAATCAGGAAAAAAGAAATGTCAGGGCAAATGAACTGGTGCTTTACATCAGTTTTCACAGTGGAAGACACCAGCAGCAAATCAGAGCTTCAAGAGAGTCAGGGGGCAGAGGTGAGTGTCGTGGCCATTACTGAGGGGATGGTACTGGGGAAGCTGAAAGGTCTGAAGGTGGATAAATCATCCAGACCAGATGGACAACACTCCAGTGCTCTGAAGGAGAGAGCTGAAGAGACTTAGAGGCATTGCTGATAATATTTCAGGAATCACTGGAATCAGGGAGGATGACAGAGGATTGAAAAATGGCAAATGTAACACCCCTGTGTAAGAAAGGAGGGAGGCAGAAGAAAGGAAACTATAGGCTGGCTAGCCTGATCTTGATCATTGGTTACATCTAAGAATCCATTATTAAAGACGAGATTGAAGAGTGCTTGGAAATACATGATGAAATAGTCATATCAACATGGCTTCATTTAAGAGTGGTTATGCCTGGCAAATCTGTTAGAATTCTTTGAAGAGATAATGACCAAGTTAGACAAAAGAGATCTGATCTGTTTGGATTTCCAGAGGGCTTTTTACAAGGTGCTGCACAGGAGGTTGCTAAATAAGGTAAGAGCCCATAGTGTCAGGGGCAAGGTACTGGCAGAAGGCAGAGAGTCGGGGTGGTAAAAGGATCTTTTTCAGGATGGCAGTTGCTGACTATTGGTGCTTCGCAGGGGTCTGTGTTGGGACTATATTTATACATGTTGTACAATAGCGATCTGGATGAAGGAGCTGAGGGCATTGCTGCTAAATTTGCAGATGAGGAGCAGACAAAGTTGAGGAACCAGTGAGACTGTGGAAGGATTTTGACAGATGGGAAAAAATGGCAGATGGAATACAAAGTGGGAAAGTGCGAGGATCTGTTAACATTCATTTCAAGAGAGCGAGAATACGAGAGTGGAGATGTATTGCTGAAGCTGTATAAAGGTTGACTGTACCCTGCAGCACCATAGGGAATTGGAGGCTGTCACAACACATACCAGAGGTATTAGAATGAAGAGAGACCCAGCCACCAGTGAGTTTTGGCGATGTCAGGTGCAGGTGGCTAGGACGTGGCACCAGCTGGAAGGGCAGGGGTGTGGGGCTCAGTGGGCCCTTCCCTTCCTAATACTAGCCCCCTCAATCAGTCACTAAATGTGTTTGAACAAGGGACATTCTACTTGTCACACTCCCCACTCAGCGCTGGAATTATACCACTGGTGGTGCCTCATGCCTTTAAATGGACTGTCCCTGGGCCTTCCAGCTATGGTTTTAATTGGGCTGGGGGAGGGAAGTTGGTGATGTTTTCCGTCTCGCACCCTGCACCATCCCACTCAATTAAATGCTCTATTGCCAAGGAAAAAGTGAGGACTGAAGATGCTGGAGAGTTAGGATCGAAAAACGTGGTGTTGGAAAAAGCACAGCAGGTCAGGCAGCATTCGAGGAGGAGGAGAGTCGACCCTTCATCAGGAAGAGCTAATGCCTGAAATGTCGACTCTCCTGCTCTTCGGACGCAGCCTGACCTGCTGTGCTTTTTCCAGTGTCATGCTTTTCGACTCTAATTCTCCATTGCCATCAAAGTCATCACGGGTCACGGCAGAATATTTTGCTTCTAATCTCAGTGACAATGACCAGACTGTCACTAAGGCCCATCCTATCCATTAATATCCTTTCAATATTGTGATATTCTCACCTGGTCTGGTTCATACAGTCAGTTCAGCTATAATGTGCGTTTTTTCAACACAAACTGGCTATAACGTGATTGAAGAATTTAGATCATTATTTGTAGAACGTGAACTTTTCTTACTTGTATTGGCTAGAACATGATTTCAGTCCCATTGGTTTAAATGGTACTGCTATTATACGATTTTCTTATAACATGGGATCGCACGCTAGCGGAACTATCGCGTTACATCAGAACAGACTGTATGTGACTACAGATTCTGGATCAGTGGTGCTGGAAGAGCACAGCAATTCAGGCAGCATCCGGATGCTGCCTGAATTGCTGTGCTCTTCCAGCACCACTGATCCAGAATCTGGTTTCCAGCATCTGCAGTCATTGTTTTTACCCTGTATGTGACTACAGCAATGTTGATTTGTAATTGTCTTCTGAAAAGGCATAACAAGCTACTTCATTTCTATTCAAGGTAGCCGCTAATCACCAATTAGTGGCGGGCAGTAAATAATGGCTATATCTGCATTATCCATGTTGGTGAATAAAATATTGTGTCCTGTCCTTTATGTGCAGAAATACTTCACTCTTGTCTCTCTTATGAAGGTGATGCCCTTTTATTCTCGACAATCCCACCAGGTTTCTCTGTAATGACCTCATAACCCCTTCAATCATTTTATACAGCGCAACCGGATCATGCTTGAAACTTCTAAACTCAAGTGAATACAAACATCATCTGTGCAACCTAACATTATAATTTTAATGATTTTAGCTCTTGAATTCTGGTGAATCTTTGCTGCACCTTCTCCAGGGTTAATATGTCTTTCCTGAGGTCAGAGGTGAGCTCTGTACTGTAAATGGAGCCTGAACAGCAGCAAATACAAAGTGACACATTTACCTCTCCTCATTCTAGCCCCCTTGAGTTAACGATCCCCATTCCGTTAGTCTCTAATGTCATGCCCCTGTTTACCACTTTTCATTCATTTACTTTGGCTCCTAATTCACCTTATTTCTCCACAAAGTTTGTCTTTCTGTCTAATTACAAAATACTGTGGCCCATCTTTCTTAGCTACTGCATGACCTCACGCTATACCAGAGTGAAGCATATCCACCCAGGAAACCTTTGGAACTCTCTCTTGAAGTGAGTAGTCAAATGCTTTTAGATACATTGCAAGCAAACAGAATTTTTTTCAAACCAACCAACACCATTAAAACCCTTCAACGGACCCTGCTTTATATACCTTTTAATGATTCTGTTTTAACCAATCTGTTTAGATACATCATGATTCTTGAACCCAGACTTTCTAGCCTAGAGGTAAGAACACTGTCAGTGTGTCACAAGAACCACTAGATATCTCTAATCATCCTGTTTACAAATGTTGTGACACACATCCAGGGCAGGTAAGATTTGAACCAAAGTTTTCTGCATCAGAGGTAGGAGCACTATCACTTCACTACAAGTGCCCTTCATTAACACATCTCCAATCAAAAGTTTCTGAATAGCCTTACATAAGCAATAGACCCATCATCGTTGAGTCTGAGAGTTTTAGGTGCATTAGTCAGGGGAAATACAGAGTAATATGGTAGGGGAATAGGTCTGGGTGGGATACTCTTCGGAGTGTTGGTGTTGACTTGTTGGGCCAAATGGCCCATTTCCACACTGTATGGATTCTATGACTCTTAATTATATCTCATCTCATTCTTTTAAACTCCAGGGAGCCATTTGGAACCAAACTGGGAGTGACAATAAGGTGGTTTTCTGCATTGGTGTCACGTGTTTAGGTGACAGGTAATGGTTTATTTCAATTGCTCCAATTGGGTGAGATTTTTGCTCTTCTCCTGACTTCGCTGGAAAATGGACTCTTCCAGGAGTCTGACAAAAGAATGAAGCAACAGCACTGAGAACCAAAGAAAGACAGAAGCAGCATTAATGACCCAATCCCTGCAAATCAGCTCCATATGGTTTCTCACCAATAAACTCCTGGAAAAAAATATTCAAGAGATCCTGGAATCCAGAAAGAGTCCTCTCCGGCCTGTTGTGGCTAACTGTTTTGAGAGAGGTATCCAATCAGCTCCTTGCCCTGCTGTTGCTTCCTCGTGACCCTGCAAATTTGTTCTCCACAAGTATTTATTGAATTCCCTTTTCCAAGGTGCAGCATCATCCCCTTCCACCCATTGTTCAGGCAGTGCATTCCAGATCGTAACAACATTCAGCTCACCTCTGGTTCTCTTGCCAATTGTGTTTAATCTGTGTCCTCAGCTGGCCAAACTCACCGCTATTGGAACTATCATGAGAGAGTAAGATTGGCTCATTGGCCACGATTACTGTACTCGACTGGGATGAAACTTGATTAGATTTATTGTTGTCATACGTACCTAAGTACAGTGAAGAGTTTTGTTTTGCAAGCTGTACAGACAGATCATATCAACAAGCCCATACAGATCACAGGGTGCTTAGACAGAGCAAGGCATACAAGGTAATGGCTTCACAGGAGGTGTGCAAAGCAAGGTCAACATTTATTTGAAGTTAGAGAGGTCCATTCAGCAGCCTAATAACAACAGGGAAGAAGCTGTTCTTGAACCTGTTGGTGCGTGTTTTCAAGCTTCTGTATGTTCTGCCTGACAAAAGAGGTTGGAAGAGAGCATTACCGGAGAGGGAGGGGTCTTTGATGATTTTGGCAGCCTTTCCACAGCAATGATAGGTGTAAATGGAGTCCATGTTGGGAGGTTGGCTTCTGCGATGTCTTGGCTGTGCACACAATTCTCTGTAGTTTCTTACAGCCCTGGACAGAGCCGATGCTGCACCAGGCCATTATGCATCTGGGCAGTATGCTTTCTGTGGTGCATCTGTGCAAGTTGGTGAAGGTCCTTATGGACCTGCTGAATTTCCTGAGCCATCTGAGGAAGAAGAGCTGTTGCTATGTTAGGTGAAGGTGAGGACTGCAGATGCCTGAGATTAGAGTCAAAATTAGAGTGGTGCTGGAAATGCGCGCCAGGTCAGGCAGCATCCAAGGGGCAGGAAAATCAATGTTTCAGGCAGGAGCCCTTCATCCTGATGAAGGGCTTTGTCTTGAAACATCGATTTTCTGTTTCTCGGATGCTGCCTGACCTGAGGTGCTTTTCCAGCACCACTCTAAACTGTTGTTCTGTTTGTTGCTTGTTTTTAGGCAGCACAGACTCACTGTGTTGAAGTGCACCTTTCTGTGCTGTAGACCTTTCTGACTATGACCAGCAAAGTAGGAGTTCAAATCCCACATTGCCTGCAGGAGAAGTTAGCTTCAATTAACTAAATATAACGGGTATCAATTGACCATCTTGTGGCACACTGGTAGAATCCCTATCTATGGACTGGGCGGCTGACGTTCAAGTCCCATCTGCTGCAGAGGTGTGTGATGCCATCTCTGAACAGGTTAATGTAGTAAAACAGGTTAATTATTTTTAAAGAAAGGTATCAAAATCAAAATCAAGTCTCAATAATGGTGACCAAACTATAGGAATGAGGAAAGGGGTATAAACATAAGCCTTGCCAATGAGAAACGTATCTCAAGAAAGTGTCGTAAAAATTATTTCTCCTTCTGTATACTAATAAAACCTTTCACGTGTCTTGGTGAGGAGTATTTGAAGATCCATTTCTGCCCTAGACTGTTTTTTCAGTCTATTGAAAGCAGCAGAGAATTTTTAAAAAAAAACCTCATGCTGCTGAGCAGACTGGACAGTCAGAGGACACTGGGATTTTCATCAAATCTAATAGAGACTGAATGACATCACTGGTTCTAAAAAGAGACAGTGCAAGATAGCAGACGATGACACATCTCTCCCAGATCATCTCAATGCCTTCTATGCTCGCTTTGAGCAGAATTTCGGCGGAGAGGTAAGACCTATTTCGACAAGTTCTGACGAACCTATCTCAACAATCACTGCGTCAGAGGTCAGATGAGTTTTCTTTTCGTGTGAATCCAAAGAAAGTGATGGAACCAGATGGAATACCAGGCCGTGCACTCAGAGCATGCACAGATCAACTGGCAGAGGTCCCCTCAGACAACTTCAACCTCTCCCTGCGGCAGGCCACTGTCCCTGCCTGTTTCAAGAGGGCCAACATCATCTCTGTGAAGGCTCATGCAGCGTGTCTCAATGATTACGGCCCAGTGACCCTAACCTCAGTGGTCATGAAGTGCTTTGAAAGGCTGGTCATGGCATTAGTCAACTCCAGCCTCCCCACTACTCTTGACCTACTCCAATTTGCCTATCGGACCAAAAGATCCACGTCAGATGCCATATCACTTGCTCTTCACTCCTCCCTAGAACATCTTGACACCAAGAATAGCTACATAAGAATCCTACAGATCAGCCTTCAACACTATTATCCCCTCGAGACTGATCACTAAACTTAGAGATCTTGGACTAAGCCCCACTCTATGCAACTGGATCCTCAGTTTCCTGACCCACAGGCCATAATCAGTGAAGAGTGGGGACAATATTTCATCCTCACCAACACTCAACACTGGAATCCACCCTGGGGTGCATACTCAGCTCCTTACTGTACTCACTGTATACCCATGACTGCATCACCAAATAGGAGAAAGTGAGGTCTGCAGATGCTGGAGATCATAGCTGAAAATGTGTTGCTGGAAAAGCGCAGCAGGTCAGGCAGCATCCAGGGAACAGGAGAATCGACGTTTCGGGCATAAGCCCTTCTTCAGGAAGATGGGCTTATGCCCGAAACTTCGATTCTCCTGTTCCCTGGATGCTGCCTGACCTGCTGCGCTTTTCCAGCAACACATTTTCAGCTCTGCATCACCAAATACCATACTAATGCCATTTACAAGTTCACTGATGACACCACCATAGTCGGTCGAATCTCAGATGGCAATGAAACAGACTACAGACGGGAGGTGGGAGACCTGGAAAAATAGTGCACTGAGAACAACTTCGCGCTCAATGCCAGCAAAACCAAGGAACTTATTATTGACTTTCAGTGGAATGTTACTCATGCCCCCCACACATTAACAGCACAGAGGTGGAACAAGTGGAGAGCGTCAAGCTCCTGGGAGTGGTCATCCACAACAAACTTTCTTCGACTCCTCATGTGGATGCACTGGTTACAAAGGCCCAACAACATCTCATCTTCCTCAGGCAGCTGAGGAAATTTGGCATGATGGTGAATACCCTTGCCAACTTTTATGGGTGCACCATCGAGAGCATTCTGTCTGGATGTATCACTACCTGGTATGGCAACTGTACCATTCAAGATTGGAGATGGTTTACAGAGAGTGGTGTACTCGGCCCGGACAATCACAAAGGCCAACCTCCCATCTATAGAATCCATCTACCAGGCCCACTGTCAAGGAAAGGCCGCCAGCATTCTCAAAGATCCATCCCACCCTGACAATGTTTTTCTACAACCTCTACCGTCCATGGGGGAGAAGGTACAGAACCTGACCGCACGCACCAGCCGGTTTCGTAACAGTTTCTACCCATTGGTTAGGGATGTGCAAATCTGGTCTTCCTATTGGAAGGATATTGTGTAACTTGAAAGGGTTCAGAAAAGTTTTACAAGGATGTTGTCAGGGTTGGAAGATTTGAGTTATAGGGAGAGGTTGAATAGGCTCAGGCTGTTTTCCCTGGAGCATCGGAGGCTGAGGGATGACCTAACAGAGGTTTATAAAATCATGAGGGGCATGGATAGGGTGAATAGACAAAGTCTTTTCCCTGGGATGTGGGAGTCCAGAACTAGAGGGCATAGGTTTAGGTGAGAGGGAAAGATATAAAAGAGACCTGAGGGGCAACCTTTTCACTCAGAGGGTGGTACGTGTATGGAATGAGCTGCCAGAGGATGTGGTGGAGGCATTGCATCATCTAAAAGGCATTTGAATGAATATATGAATAGACAGGATTTGGAGGGATATGGCAGGTGGGACGAGATTGGGTTGCGATATCTGGGCAGCATGGATGAGTTGGACCGAAGGGTCTGTGTCCATGCTGTACATCTCTATGACTCTATGCTGTTGTTAGAATACTGAATGGACTCACAAACTCTTAACATTTGCATGAACCTGTGTATTTGTTTTTGCCGCTGTTTGCCTATTACTTACTTATCTATGTTACTTAACTCTGTGATCTGCCTGTTTTGCTTGCAAGATAAAGCTTTACACTGTGCCTTGGTACACGTGAAAATAAATGCAATTCATTTCAATTCAATACAGAAGTTGCAAAGTTATGTTGCAGTTTTACAGGACTTGGAGTATTGTGCTCAGTTTTGGTCACCTTGTTATAGGATGGATGTTGTTAAACTGGAAAGAGTGCAGAACAAATTTACAAGAATGTTGCCAGCACTCAACAGTGTGAGCTGTAGGGAGAGGTTGGACAAGAACGTAAGAGACTGAGGAGAAGGGTGGGGGGGGGATTCTTATAGTGGTGTATCAGATCATGAGAGGCATGGATCGAGTGAATGCACTCAGTCTTTTTCCCAGGGTTGGGGAATCGAGGACCAGGGGACATTAGTTTAAGGTTAGAGGGGAAAGAATAAAAGGGAACCCGAGGGGCAACGTTTTACATATGCGGTATGCATATGGAATGAGCTGCTAGTGGAAGTGGTTGAGGCGCTAACATTAGCGTCATTTAAAAGGCATTTGGACAAATAGATGGGTAGGAAAGGATTAGAAGGATGTGGGCCAAGTGCAGTGAAATTGGGTCAGCGGGGGTGGACATTTTGGTCGGCATGACCCAGTTTGGGCCAAAGGGCCTGTCTCCATGCTGTCACACTGTATGACTCAAAGAAAAGAAATAGTTTTGTCTAGCTCATAGTAACTCAATTCTTTTAAAGGAAGTCGTGTTTAATCTAATGTTACATTCAGTGTGCTTTGTGGTTGTGGTTGTGGCTGTAACTTGCCTGCAGGAAAAAAGTGTAAATGTTTAAATGTGCTGGACCATTGGAGCTTATTCCACAAGTTCCTCCTGAAATGGTTGGTTGAATGGCTGAGCCAAAATTGAGTTTGAGCTACAAGTATAGTGTGATTTTTCCAGCCCTTATTAAAGATCCTCTATCTGACAACGAGAACAGTCTTCGCTTCTCTTCTGATTTTTAATGGGTTTCATTTGTATTCAGATTCAATGTTCCAAATATTGTCCAAAATGCTAACTAGGTATTTCAAATTCAAGGTTTGATCAGAATTTCCTCAAATCCAGCATGGAGGACTTGTCACAGTCAGAGATTGAACCAACTGTTAACCATGTGGCTAACATTCACCCAACATCTGAGGCAAAAATTTAATAAGACACATCTAGGTGTTTATTATTTGTAAACTTGTGACACAATCCTTCAGATCAATCCATTGCATTTAGAATTAGAACTAGAATTAGCTACATTGACACATACTCATATGACTACAGTGAAAATCCCACACTGAGGCCGGGAGTCTGAGTCCACGCTGAGGCCGGGAGTCTGAGTCCCACACTGAGGCCGGGAATCTGAGTCCCACACTGAAGCCGGGAGTCTGAGTCCCACACTGAGGCCGGGAGTCTGAGTCCGTACTGAGGCCGGGAGTCTGAGTCCGTACTGAGGCCGGGAGTCTGAGTCCCACACTGAGGCCGGGAGTCTGAGTCCGTACTGAGGCCGGGAATCTGAGTCCCACACTGAAGCCGGGAGTCTGAGTCCCACACTGAGGCCGGGAGTCTGAGTCCGTACTGAGGCCGGGAGTCTGAGTCCGCACTGAGGCCGGGAGTCTGAGTCCACGCTGAGACCGGGAGTCTGAGTCCACACTGAAGCCGGGAGACTGCGTCCACACTGAGGTCGGGGGTCTGAGTCCACACTGAAGCCAGGAGTCTGAGTCCCACACTGAAGCCGGGAGTCTGAGTCCGCACTGAGGCCGAGAGTCTGAGTCCACGCTAAGACCGGGAGTCTGAGTCCACACTGAAGCCGGGAGACTGAGTCCCATATGGAGGCCAGGGGTATGAGTCCGCACTGAAGCCAGGAGTCTGAGTCTGCACTAAGGCCGGGTGTTTGAGCCCACACTGAGGTTACGAATCCCCACTAGCTTTCACCCTGGATGTCTCTAATGCCGCCCAAGGACGGGAGGTCATAAGAAAAAGCCAAAAAGTGCAAAAAGAGAGGGAGTAATAAATAAACAGACGTAACAGATGAGCTCCAGTTTGAGGTCCTACTCCACCACCATCTTGGAGACATCAATTACTCATTATATAAACCACAGAAAGTTAGTGTTGCTACATATCAGTACAGGCACCTTTTAATTGAAGAGAATTATGTTCCTTTATAGTCAATCAATCCTTCAGATTAGAAAAGAAACAATTTAACCCCATTTGCAGTTTTAAAATAGTTATTAACGGGTCATAAAATTTAATAAGGTTTTTTCTCCTTTGGGTGAACCAAGGCAATGGTTTGGGACTGGGGAGATCAATCAGTCTTTTCATGTTTTTTTATCACACAGAGACAGTCACCTGGGGGAAGGGAAGATGTAACTTAAAGGAGGTTGTTAAATTACCACTTAAAAAAAATTAAAAAGAAACCACAATTCCAGAAATGGTACCATGAAGGAGACACGTGGGTTACATGAATAAAACAAGAAAATCTGGGATTGTTCACCCTAGACGCAAGGCTAAAGGAGAGATTTGGTAGAAATATTTAAAATTATGAAGGATTTGCATAGATTTAGAGAAAGACAATATTTTTTTTCCATTGGTAAGAAGGTCATTATGTAAATGTCTCAGATTTAAGATGATTTGAAAAAGACCCAGAAGATGGATGAGGAAAACCATTTTTATATTGTTACGGTTGGTATCTGGATTGGGCTACCTGACACAGCAGTGTTAAAAGATTATTGTCCAACAGGGCAGTGATGGCAGATTCAAAATTAATGTTGAAAAGGCAATTTGTTACTTGAAGTGAAAGCATTACCATGTTTGTGAGGAAGGAACAAGGGGGAGCGGGACTAGTATGATACCTCCTTCACAGGCACAGTGGATGAAAAAGACTCTTTCCTATAATTCAATTTGATGCTTTGAATGTCTCTTGCCCATTTTAAGGTTTGAACTTAGTTTGGACCTCTGGTGAAAAGATATGCTTCAAGTTAAGAATCTTTAACATTTTGTATTATAAACTGGGGACAGCCTGAAACATGTTGAAGATTAGTTTAACGTGACAAGAAGTCAAGAGATTTCAGTGGAATGTTGAGGTTTGAATATTGAGGTCTGCTGTTTTATCCTAATTCCCTGAGGCACTGACCTTCCTGTATTGTATATTGTGTAACATGGAGAACATGCAAATAGAATGAAGTATTATCCACAGCAACAAGTCCTTGCAGAGTTGGGATTGCTGTCTGGAGCCACACCTCTTGACATCTGCCTTGCAACATCATCATGATGATGCTTTCTAAAAATGCTTTTGGAGATAACTCAGCATTAAAATTTAAATTTTGAAGTGAATCAGGATTTTCCGAGCCACATTTGTTACATTTTCAACAACCCTCAGTCCCAATGACCTCTCCAAGCTTGTTAATTGTGATGCTGAGCCAGTTAAAAAATACCAGATACAGTCTCATTGAAGCATGACTTCATCAACATTACAAACAACAACATTGCAAAGAAGGTGATGAGCAGTGAAGAGCAGAATTCCACTCTCCCCAATATCCTCCCCCCCCCATCGGTGACTGCCCTGTCTTCAGCTGGTGTGTGTGTGTGCATGTCTGTGTGAGAGTTTGTACGTCTGTGTGTATGTCTGTGTGTGTGTATATGTGTATGTCTGTGTGTGAGTTTGTATGCCTGTGCGTGTGTGCATGTATATGTATGTCTGTGTGTGTGTATGTACATGTCTGTGTGAGAGTGTGTGTGTATGTGTGTGTGGATGGAGGAGAGGGGGTTGGTATAAAGTAGCTATCATAGTTTGTGAGATCTTTATTCTTCTTCACTGTTCTGTTCATCTTTACAACATTGCTGTCCATAGTATTGATGTGGTCGTTTCTTCAAGAGGGCCAGTGCTGATAACTAGATGAGGTCTGCTTGTTGCAGTATATATAACTGCAAGTACACTTCCTCAAATTATGCTGCCCAAAAACCAGCATTGTTTGAAAATTGGGTTTATCATTCTTGACGTTTTTTACAAGTTTAAACAGGTTGTACCAATGTAGGGAGTTTGGGAAGGTGTGAAAGAGTAATTAAGTCCCACATGTGAGAAGTGAATTAATATCAGCAGCAATAAGGCTATTAAAGTTCTGTGCAATCACATCAGCTGGTTTTCCTGCTGCCACTATTCACTGGATTAAGGCACTCCAGATGTACTGATCATCCTTAGTTTGAAAACTGACAAGTTCTGAGATCCAGCATGGCCTCAGTCATGAGGCCCAGAGATAGTGAGGACTGCAAATGCTGGAGAGGTCAGGGTCGATAAAGCGTGGCACTGGAAAAAGCACAGCAGGTCAGGCAGCATCGAGGAGCAAGAGAATAGCCATTTCAAGTTTGAGTCTTTGTCAGGACTAGGGAGGGGGAAGAGGGATGAGAAATAAATGGGGTGGGGTGGCCAGGGGAAAGATAGTTGGGATGGCGATAGGAGGGCGAAGGCGGGAGGTGATTGTGATAGGTCAGTGAGGAGGGTGGAGCAAATGGGCGGGAAGGAAGCTGGACAGGTAGGTCAGGTGAAGAGGGCGGAGCCAAGTTGAGAGTTGGATCTGGGATTGGGGAGGGGAGATTTGGAAACTGGTGAATTCAATGTTGAGGCCATGTGGTTGTAGGGTCCCGAGGCAAAAAATGAGGTGTTCCTCTTGTAGGTTGCAGGTGGCTTTGTGTAGGTGGTGGAGGAAGCCCAGAATGGAGAAACCCTTTGGGGAGTGAGAGGGGGTGTTGAAGTGGATGACCACAGGAAGGTAGGGTTAGTTGGTGCGTATGGTCTAGAGATGTTCCCTGAACTGTTCCGCGAGTTTACGCTTGGTCTCTCCAATGTAAAAGAGACCACATCGAAAGCAACAGACACAGTAAATGAAGTTTGAGGATATTCTGGGAAGGTGAGTCTAACGGTTTAAAAACACTTACTTCAGGCGTCAGGGCCTCTATTTGTCGAGAGGTGTGAGGGAGGAGCAAAAGACTTCTGGAAAGGTTTTAAGTGGGTGAGATCTAAACCCGAGACCCTACACTGTAGCGCCTCCCTCCCACCCACCTCCTCTAGTCTTACTAAAAGTCTGTAAGTTTCAGGTATCTCTTTTTGTTTCTCCCCTTCCTTTGTTAGTTCTGTGTGGGCTTTCAGAGCAGTGGGATATGGATGATAGGGCAGTTGCATGTTCCTCCTGCAGAATGTGGCAGGTGAGAGACACTTCACATGTCTCTGCCGACTACATCTGCAGGAAGTACACCCATCTTCAGTTCCTCGAAAACCGAGTTAGGGAACTGGAGCTGGAGCTGGATGAACTACGGATCATCCGGGAGGCTGAGGGGGAAATTGAGAGGATGTACAGGGAGGTGGTCACTCCCCAGACACAGGATAAGGACAGCTGGGTTAGTGTCAGGGGGAGGAAAGGGAACCGACGGTCAGAGCAGGGATCCCCTGTGGCCGTTCCCCTCAGCAATAAGTATACCATTTTGGATATTGTTGGTGGGGTCGGCCTACCAGAGGAAAGCCTTAGTTATCAGGTCTCTAGCACTGAGCCTGGCACTGTGGCTCAGAAGGGAAGGGGGCAAAATAGAAAAGCACTAGTGGTAGAGGACTCAATAGTTCGACGGATTGACAGATTTTGTGGTCAGGAACAGGACTCCCGGGAGGTATGTTGCCTTTCTGGTGCCAGGATGTGGGATGTCGCCAATCGGGTTTACAAGATTCTGAAGAGGGAGTGTGAGCAGCCAGAAATCGTGGTACATATTGGCACCAATGATATAGCCGGGAAAGGGATTCAGATCTGAAAAGTGACTACAGAGAGCTAGGTTGGAAGCTGAAGAGCAGGACGAGTAGAATAGTGATCTCAGGTTTGCTACCAGTGCCATGAGATAGTGAGATAAGGAACAGTCAGCGAATGTAGCTTAACATGTGGCTGCGAGGCTGGTGCAGGAGGGAGGGCTTCAGATACCTAGACCATTGGGATACCTCCTGGGGAAGGTGGGACCTGTACATGAAGGAGGAGTTCCACCTGAACTGGAGGGGCACAAATGTCTGGGATGGGAGATTTGCTCGTGTGATTTGGGAGGGTTTAAACTAGTTTGGCAGGGGAGTGCGAATCAGAGCCACATGTCTGAGAGGGGATAAGTTGCAGACGGGGCAGTGACAGGATGTATTGAATCTATCAGGAAGGTTTCTCACACGATGAAACAAATGGATCGGTTAAAGCATGGGCGGCACAGTGGCACAGTGGTTAGCACTGCTGACTCACAGCGCCAGAGACCGGGTTCAATTCCCGCTGCAGGCGACCCACTGTGTGGAGTTTGCACATTCTCCCTGTGTCTGCGTGGGTTTCCTCCAGGTGATCCGGTTTCCCACAGTCCAAAAATGTGCAGGTTAGGTGAATTGGCCATGCTAAATTGCCCATAGTGTTAGGTGAAGGGGTAAATGTAGGGGAATGAGTCTGGGTGGGTCGGTGAGGACTTGTTGGGCCGAAGGGCCTGTTTCCACACTGTAATCTAATCTGTGACTGCTTTAATGCAAGGAGTATCCAAAATAAGAGTGATGAACTTAGAGCATGGATCAGTACTTGGGGCTACGATGTTGTGGCCATAACGGAGACGTGGATTTCATTAGGGCAGGAATGGTTGCTTGATGTTCCAAGGTTTAAAAAGAACAGGGAGGGTGGAAAAAGAGGAGGGGGTGTAGTATTGCTAATCAGAGAGTGCATCACAGCTACATAAACGAAGGTTGTTGAGGAAGGTTTGTCTACTGAGTCAGTATGTGTGGAAGTCAGGAACAGCAAGGGAACAGCCACCACATTGGGGGTTTTCTACAGACCAGCTAATAGCAGTCGAGAGATTGAAGATCTCATAGGTGGGCAGATTCTGGAACAATGCAGAAGTAGCAGGGTTGTTGTTTCAACTTTCCCAATATCAACTGAAACCTCCTAAGTGCAGATGGTTTGGATGGGGCCGTTTTTGTCAGGTGTGTTCAGAAGGGGTTCCTTACTCAGTATGTAGACAGACCAATGAGAGGAGAGGCCATTTTGGATTTGGTACATTTTCAGCTCACATTTACCATAGCCTTGGAGAGAGAAAGGAGCAGTTACCGAGGGAAGATATTTAATTGGGGAAAAGGAAATTATGACGCTATCAGACAGGAGTTAGAAGTACAGACTAGGACCAATTGTTCCACAGAAAGGGCACAGCAGACATGTGGAGACTATTTAAGGAGCAGTTGTTGTGAGTGATGTACAAATTTGTTCCCCTGAGACAGGTAAGAAGGGGTAAGATTAAGGAACCTTGGATGATGAGAACAGAGGAACTTCTCGTCAAAAGGAAGAAGGCAGCCTATGTAAGGTGGAGGAAGCAACGATCTAGCACAGCTTTAGAGGTTTACAGGCTTGCAAGAAAGGAGTTCAGAAATAGACTGAGGAAAGCCAGGAAGGGGCACGAAAAGGCTTGGCAGGAAGGATTAGGGATAACCCAAAGGCATTTTACTCATACATGAGGAATAAGAGAATGATCAGGGAGAAGGTGGGGCCGATCAGAGATAGCAGAGGGAACTTGTGTGTGGAGTCTGAGCAGATAGGAGAAGCCCTAAATGACTTTTTTGCTTCGGTTTTCACTAAGGAAAAGGAACTTGTTGTAAATGAAAACTTAGAGGAGCTGGGACACAGTCTTGACCAGATCAAGATTGATGAAATTGATGTGCTGGAAATTTTGGAAAACATTAAAATTGATAAGTCCCCAGGGCCAGACCAGATTTATCCTAGGCTGCTCCGGGAAGCGAGAAAGGAGGTTGCTAAGCCACTGGCGAGGATATTTGCCTCCTCACTCTCCAAGGAGTCATACCGGAGGACTGGAAGGAGGCGAATGTTGTTCCTCGTTTCAAGAAGGGTAATAGGGAGATCCCTGGCAATTACAGACCAGTCAATCTTACGTCTGTGGTCAGCAAAGTTTTGGAAAGAATTCTGAGGGATAAGATTTATGACTATTTGGCAAAGCATAGTGTGATTAAAGGCAGTCAGCTTGGCTTTGTGAGGGGCAGGTCATGCCTCACAAATCTTATTGAGTTCTTTGAGGAGGTGTCAAGACAAGTCGACGATGGTCGAGCAGTAGACGTGGTGCATATAGACTTCAGTAAGGCATTTGATAGGGCTCCCCATGGTAGGCTCATTCATAAAGTCAGGAAGTATGGGATACAGGGAGATTTGGCTATCTGGATTCAGAATCGGCTGGCTGACAGAAGGTAGAGAGTGTTTGTAGATGGAAAGTATTCTGCCTGGAGGTCAGTGTTGAGTGGGGTCCCATAGGGTTCTGTTCTTGGACCTCTGCTCTTTGTAGTTTTTATAAATGACTTGGATGAGGAGGTTGAGGGGTGGGTTAGTAAATTTGCAGATGACACAAAGGTTGGAGGTGTTGTCAATAATATAGAGGGCTACTGCAGCGTGACATAGACAGGATGCAGAGTTGGGCTGAGAAATGGCAGATGGAGTTCAACCTGGATAAATGCAAAGCAAT